>NC_136507.1:97679597-97797097 GCF_053919585.1 Euprymna scolopes
AAAACTTGTTGCTAATTTCTTTGAAAAAATGTTTTCTTTTCTCATGAAACATTTGGGTTTTTTTTCTTTCTATTTTTGTCATTTATTTACTTGCAATATCAGAAACCTTCAATTGTTTGTATTTAAAATTAAATACAGATGTGATGCATGATTTGTTGTGGTGTGGATTCATGTACTTAAGAAAGGTTTTTTTTTTTTTAATCATTTGTATGAGACAGAAAACAACCATGGACACACACACACACACACACATATATATATATACATATTTTATTGCTTTTCAAAATTAATAATACAATACTAAAAAAAAAACAAAAAAAGAAAACATACACAGAAAGACCACCACTTCTAACAGTATAGAAGCATTCCCTCTTTCATATTCCTAGTGATAATGATATTGTCATTAGACTACTATATGGTCCCAGAGATGTTTAAATCCTAGAGATACTAATTAAATGTGCAGATTCCAAATGTGTGTGTGTGTGTGTGTGTATATATATATATATATATATATATTACATTACAAAATGTGCACCCAAGACACATACATAGATTTATCAAATAACATCGGATTAAAGATATTCAAAGTATTACCTATGATTCATAAGTATTTAAGTATAGCTTTAAAACCTGTTCTTAGACTTCTACAAAGTTACCCGTAATTGTGTTAACACACACACACATATATATATTTATTTGATGTTTAAGATATTTTGTTGGCTAGTTTTGTGTATGTATGTGCGTATGTGTATGCATATATATATATATGTATACACCCATTTGTAGCAATGTAATTTTGACCTAGTTGTCAGAAAACCTGTGAGAAAACAGAATTATTTAAATAAAAACATAACGAAAGGTTCTATTGTTTTCAGCAATATTTCAGTTTATATTATGTATGTGGTCTTTTCCTTAATATCTATTTTATATTTTTGTTTCTGCTTTGATAGGAAATCGTAGGAATATCAAAATATACAGTAATTTACTTTTTCTTGTATGACAATCAGAATTTCACATTCATGACATTGTGTGATATAACCTATACTGAAACCATTTTGCCATTTATTGTCCTTGTGTAAACTTTATCCCAGATTCTAATTATCTATCTATTACAATAGCAGGTGTAGAAATGTAACATATTTCTATCTCTCTTTCCTCTTGTTTACCCCCCTCCCTCTTTATTCTCTATCTAGCAATTCCTCTCGCTGGACATGCACACTTTTATGGAGTACTCAACAAAGTCTGCATTTGGAAATAACTTATTTAAAAAAAAAAAAATTAGTTATTGCTATTTAGATAGTACATGAAATGGTGGAAAAACAGACCATCTGTCTGACAAAAGTCTGGCAGTCTAGGATCAAAGAATTTTTTTTTTTTATAAACATTATTCATCCGGGGCAACACTAGTCAAGAAAATACCAACTTTGTGGGTGTTTTTTGTTTGTTTTCTTTTTTTTAACTAAACATACACACAGAATATTTTATATAATAGATTAAATGGAATTTATATTATTTTCCAATGATAAATGCTTGTAACATGAGAAATAGCATGTGCTTTTGCGATTCTAAAGGTTACATTTTTCTGGAAGTAGTAATTTCAAAATTTCTACCAAATAGGTCTGTTTGTTTGATTAAATCTTGTTGACATAATGATTCTTGTCATATCACTTAAATGATATTGAGCCTGGTTAGAACTTAGAGGGTTGACTATTTGATAATTTGGTTTTGGCGTCGCAGTCAGAGGGAGTCCGGGATAGACTTGTAAGAATGCTACAAGTCTGAGTGAGATTTTTTTTAATCTCCAAAAACTGATCAGGCAGTCTAAATATTGGAAGATTTTTAAATAAATAGTAGGAATCCTTGGGGTCCGAGTTTGACCATACATGTTCTGACTGTGCAGCTCTATTTGGAATATAATAATAGTAAATAAAAGTGTATAAATTAGTACCAACTTTGCTGGGAAAATAACAGGTAACAGACTAACATCTTGTCATGATATTGTTAATATATGTAGTACATTTAAAAAGTTTTTTGCTTGCTTTAATCTTTTGATAAACCAGTATCATTATTTCATTTCATAAACACAAGAAATCATGCAAAGTTCAAATTATACACACAAAAAAAGTTATCATTTAAGATCTAAAACCCATGTCTTCATCTTTTAACTATATATGTACATTAAAAAATACAAAGAGAGAAAAATTAATATATACATGAAAACAGTGCTTACATTTCATAATGTTATACATTTCATATTTTTATACAATAAACTTTTTGTTTCCCCCCCAGGGCTTCGGCTTGGGGAGAGGGTGGCTATTCCCATTGATGACCGTGGTCTATAAGTACATATGAGACCTAGATTCAGGCAGCTGTTAGTCAGACAGCATCTCTTTCATTGCATCTCTAAGATGGAAGATTAGGGTTGGGTCATTCCCTGATTTCTCTGGGGTTCTCTTGAGTAGCAAAGATCATAGGTTTCCACTTTAAGTCAGTCATATATGCTTCTGTTTCCCGATGATGATGCATCTACAATCGTTATCCTAACATCCGTTAATATCTTTACAGAATCTTATAAATAAAGTAAAGTTAGTTTTTTATCTCTGCACTTTTGTTATCACAACTATAAACTACATTAAAAACAAAAACCTGTTTCTTTAGTCGTATAACGCCAATTATTGGTTTGCATTATTAAAAACAGGCAAAAAAATATTTTTTTTTTTTTTTTTTTTTTTTAACTATCTCTAGCTAGACCAGATTGCACACCGACATCAGAAGAGGATTTTTATCCTTGACCCCCAAAATCAATAGAGCATTAGATCATTCCTGTAATGATCCGGTCCAGGCACGCTGCGAGCAACAATTCCTCCTTTCCAGATGCCTTTGTTGGTTCAACCATGCGCTTCATTGAAATCCAGGTGACCTCATTCGTGAAGCCATCAACCCAGCATCACCACCAGGCTTGAAGAAACACCATGGTGGCCAACTCAAAACCTGGCTTAGGACAGTGAAATAGGATGCTGAAATGATCATTGGCCTCTGCCTCTACGGGCTCTGCTGATGGAACCGCAAATGGCTTGTAACGGAATACAGCTTCAGACTGCCATGCCTCGTTGGCCATTATACGGGATGCAGTAAACTTGTTGGATGGAGCCAACAACCTATCTAGGGTGAACACTGCAACAAGACAAGAAGATGATCCGGTCCCTGTTGATTTTACAGTGGGAGTTTAATTCTGTGCAGTTCTAGGAGGTCCACCCTCTTAGGCTTTGCTTTCTCTCTTTGAGAAAGGGTTAGTTTATTGCTAATTAGCTGAGGCACCCTTACCAGGGAATGCCGACGTGGCTGCCCAGGCATTTTTTGCAGGTTAGAGTGCCCCTGCTAGGGGGCGCTGACTTCTCAATCCCACTTTCCGACCCTGGCGTCTAAGTTCATGCAGTGAGAGGGAACTAGACAAAATTTTCATGACAGCTTTCTAGTCCTTACTACTTCTGTGTCGGCTTGTCATAAATAGAAGCAGGTGTTTGATTTGTGATACCATTGTTGGAAAACTGCCGTACAAGGCTAACGCGCTCCCTCAGCAGATCTGCTTTTTCCAACTTGGTGCTACCAGATCAGGCCATCTGAAGATATCTGCTTTATGACCTAAAATGTAACGAACGATAATGTTATTATTTTTTCCCTGTTCTTTGTAAAACTCATAGCCTGCAAAATTAAAACAAATTCCGTTCTACAAAACTATCAAATCAAACACCATGAATAAATAATGGAAGATTTAAAGAATTCCAAATATTTATGAAACTTTCTTGTAATGCCATAATAACCCCCTTCCTCTCTTCTTTTTACTTATTTGCAACATTCCAATCCTCTCTTGTGCTATCAGATCAGGCTGTCTGAAGATACTGGCTCCCTGACCTAAAATACAACTAACATTGATGTTATTGTTTTTCCTTTGCAAAACTCAATCATGCTCTGTAAAGCAAAAAACAAAAAAAAAAATTTTCCTTTACAAAACAATCAAACCAAACTCCATGAATAAATATTTAAAGATAAAAGAACTTAAAGCATAAAATTCGGCATTAAATAACCTGAAAAAGATTGTTATACCATAAAGCACGCCCTCCCTGCCTAGATGCATTGCTTTCACCATGGTTGTATGGTAACCCTTCAGAATATCAGAGGGATTCTAACAGGTATTATACCTTGCCCAAGGGTGACCTAGAACTCTCAAAGGCAGGGATGTTGCTCTCCCAGATGTATTATACATACCTGCTCACATAAATACATGCAGCACCTAGTATTCCCAAATGGTTAGTCATCTGATTACTGATCAGAACTAAGAGGAACCATGTGAGAGTTTTCAACATCCATAATTAAAGTGGTTCTGTGGAATTGACAGAATTCGAACTTGGCACAACCAGGTTGTCAGTTTATGCCAGTATCCACTGCACCTGCTTTCCAATTATGCATTTTGGAGACAGTCAATATAAAATAGATCATCTTCTGCCGAGCAAGAATATTTTAGAATGATAATGAATCGTCCATATTAATTATTTAATCTGAAAGTGTTGTATGTCTATATAAAGTTCTTGATGTTTTTAAAAAAATTTTTTTTGATTAATGTTCTCATCTTTGGCTGATGTAACCATAACACATTGTTCCTTAAGAGCATGTAGCATAATGGAATAATGCTTTTGACTGCTAATGAGAGTATGACTCCAATGATTTTGACAATCGTTTTTATAACCTTGGTTATGACAATCAACCAATCAGAAGCTTTGAATGTTGTTATAAAAGATATCGAATTTTGGATTCACTTCAGTTCACTGCCAAACTATGTTGAAACGACTGAATCGTGATTACATTGATTATTTGCGACCATCTTTGTTACTAAGAATTACTCAACACTACATTGATTCTTCGTCGCTATCTTTGTTACTTAGAATTACTCAATACTCCGAATTGTGACTGCATTGATTCTTCACTGATTTGATTTACTGCCGCCATTTTTGTTCAACATAATGTCTCAACACTTGACAAATAATCGGTTTTAAATGATAGTTTTCTAAAGATTGGAGGGTCAATCCTCACCACAAATGATACTAGCAAATAATAAAATAAATGTTACTTAAGATATCTATCATAGCTGAAGGAACGAGAGCAATCTACTGCTATGGATCAAAATAAAAGGTTCAGTTTGAAATTCTATGAAGATTCCCAAGGTTAACAAGATGGACTTGAAGAAAATCAGGTATTACATCGGCCAAAACGTTGAGTACATCAAAGATAAGAATAATAGACTAAAAATATGAATAAACAATGCTTTTTTTTTCTGCTAAAACTAATAATTATAATTCAATAACACCATCAGAAAAAAATATATAAGCCCCCCACCCACCCACACCAATAATTTAATAAATTTGCTGAGATTATTTAAATACACAAAATGCTGGTAGTTGCTTGTTTGAAAAAAAAAAATTATGGTTTGTGTAGATCTGGCAAGGAAGTGATATCAGAATAAAAAAGATATTATATTATTAACTTCCTTTTCAAGACTAAATGACTGAATAGGTCAGTTTGTATATTTCTAGAACCCTGTCACTTCCTCTGCTTTTTAAATTGGATTTTCCAAAAAGAAAAGAAAAATACATTGGCCAGATAGTAAATCTGGATTTCATAAAGAAAAGAATTTTAATATATTGAAATTTATTAACAAGAACGATATAAAAAAAAATAAAAATAAAAAAATAACTCTACCACAATTGGTTTGCTTTTTTCCCCCCTAATTTTGATATTAATAAAATATGTGACTACATCCCGGGTGTATTACATGTAATTTACACATTTTATTTACCATGAAATAATTATTTATTGAAAAATGCATTTGCATAAAATAATACAAGATTGTTAAAATCCTTTAAAAAATTATTAGGAAATGAAATCCAGCAGAATACATTTTCTTTTATTCATGAAGAAGTCTTTTTTTTTTTTTTTTTGCTAACAATAATTAAAAAAAAAAAAAAAATTGTGACCCTTCAAAATGTGAAAGGAACTTGTAAGTATTTTAATAGTCATTTTAAGGTTTGACAAAAATATTGGTTTTAATCTAAGTGATCAAATGCACCAGAGCGGGGACAAAATTGAGTTCAATTATTCAGCACTCCTCAACATGTGGGGGTTTCATTTAAAAATCAGAAACAGTTTAAATAGTTTCACATTCCTGTTAAATTTCAAGGGGATCATAATGTCGTCTTTTTTTTTTTTAACTATTTAAAAAAATACAAATGGCTGATATGTTTACCAATAAACTAAAATGCATTGTGGTGGATTTCATTTTGTAATTGTTTTTTAATGAGATATTTTTAATACTTTAACAATTTTTCTGTTTCAATAACTAATCAATCAATAAAATCGAAAAGATCTAAGTCACATGAGAAAAACACTAATGTTGGAAGGATTAATCCGAAAAATTTGTGCCGATTTTCTGATGCCAAAAACAGTTCTTTATATTGTTTTTTTTTTTTTTTTTCGTTCTTGTTTTTGTTTAAAACTTGTCCATTGTTGATACCAATGATAAATGATAAATATTTATTAATTTTAAATGACCAGTAAAACTAAAATCTATAGATTACACCTGCCACAGGTGTATTTTTACATTTGTGAAAATATGGGCACATATTATATAGGTTATAAAGTTATTTGAAATTCACAAAAAAAATCTATGGTTAGAAATTCAAAAAGAATCTGGATTGGTGATTGCATCAAAATCAGGAATTTAGAATGGAATTCGTAATTGTATTGGAATTGAAAAATTTTGGAATCGATCCATCACTAATCCATACACAAAAGAAGTTGGCTTATAATTTTTATTAATATTGAGATAATGACAAAAAAATGGACTCCTATTGGTTTCGACAAATGACGTCCACACAACTACTAGTTTGTCCAAAATCCACACAGAGTTTTTGTGTTGAACCATCCATACTTTTTGGAACCCCTCCTCTCAGTCGGTGCAAATGATTGTCGCGAACAGTAGACTTTAAGTTTTATATCAGTTTTTCTTCTCAATGATGCACGTTTTAACGTAATCAAATTAACACACCAGTTCTCATTACATCATCTAAGTTAAGCAAAGATGAGCCAGGCCAGTACTAGATGGGTGACCATTTGGGAATAGTATGTGTTGTATACATTATGTCGGGAGAAATTTCCAGGTTAGCATTTATGAGTGTATTTAAAAACCACTGGGAGCGATAGAGATAATAAAAAAAAAACAATTAAGATTATTAAAAAAAAAGAAAAAAAAAACCGATTAGATTCCATTTTACAAAGTTTTGTAACTTCTGTGAAAGTTTTAAAATTGCATTTGTGATAGGGAAACTAGAATCCTCTTTTATTTCTAATCTAGAGATAACTATGCAGGTAATAAAAGAGTATCCGTGTTTATCTGATGTTGGCATTAAGCTGTCTTACAAAGGTCAGAATTCATGTTATGATGGAAATAGGCCACTCATCCCCCCCCCCCGGACATACCTTCCTCGAGCTATTAAGTTATTAAGCTTTTAAAGATAACTAAACTTCTATTTTGTCTTGTAGTTATTTTTACATTATCATTCGGAAGTTTCTGTTGGCTTGTATTTCACACATTTGCAATTTTGTAAATTATTTTTTCTTATCAATTCTACAGTATGCAGACTGGAGTTGAGTTGGATTGTAATATCTTTAATAAAACAAAATCATGTTAGCTATCTAATAACTGCTATGTGGCTTCAGCGTTAGCATCCTTCGAAATTGGAACATTATTATTCGAGTTGTGCCTGTGCCGCAAAAATATGATGGCATACTTATGCCGTTGCTATTATTTACTTCCTTCTCACCGCAAGAAGATGTGACACAAGGTCGCAAGGTGGGGAGTGTCAAGCCATCACCCATAAATAAGAAGCATTCTAACCTTTTAAAAATTGCCTGAGAAGCACTGTTGGCAATAACCAATATGTTAATAATGTTGGCGTAGTAAGCATTAAACGTATTCTATCCGGAAGGCAAGGCCAGGGAGGGTGGACCTTCTAGGACTATGCAGAATGAATGCCTCAACTTACTAGAAAAGGTCACCAATATGACTCATTTTCTGCTGGATTGATTATCAAGATTGGAATTTCAACTGGCATGTATCGATGATTGGAGCAGGTGGTCAAATGGAGATGCAACTTATTTTGTTGCTTCCAGACTTAAGGTTTTGGCTAGTTGTTATGCCAACCGAGGTTTGTCTTTAGCATCATTCTGGTAACGTAACGGTTGACTTGAACAAACTGTTCATTTGTCAGAAGAAGGTAGGGTTTGGATTGGTCCAAGGCGGTGTACCTTCCTATGCTTAATAAAGACGCAAGACGTTTCTATTACTGGTGTTGATGTTTTTGTTAAACAAGTCTTTTGCACAAGCTCATGAAGAATGAATGTCAGGATTGTCTGGTTTGAATAAAGTCCTCTTTATTGGTCACAGCTATTCAGTAACCTGTAAGATTGCAGGTTTTTACTACCAACAGCGAGAGCAATGCAGCTTAACAGTTGCATACAAAGTCAGGAAAGGTTAGACCTAAAACTCCCAAAAGAATGAAGCAGATGTATCATTGCCATTCAATCTCCATTGTTTGCGGTTTTGCAACTGGCACTTCTTTGCTTGCCAGGAAAGACCATAGTACAACGGATCCTGATGGTGGATTTTCACCTGAGTACTCGTGGGTGGGTAGCAATCTTAATACCATTTGATGGTAAGCCTGCCTTCCATGGCGGTCTTTACCTGAATCTAAAGTTCTAGAATACAAAGTTCTGACGTTATCATGCTGCCCCCAGCCTTATCACAGTGAAGCAGGATTGGACTATAGTGAGGGTACTTCTGATGTTGATGAGCTGATGGTTGATGAGGTCAAGCATTTCCCTCTAAAATGGTTGCCTAAAAATATATGAAACACATCCGATAAATGCTATCAATCATGCAAAAATGTAATGTTCTACCAATAATCTGTTTAATTTTTGAGTGATTATCGCTCAACTATGGCTCTAATGAAACTTCCATTTTGTCTTTTGTTCTGACACATTTTGCATTACTTGTATTTTTAAGTAAATGCACACTTTAAAATAAGTCAACACACACACACAAATTTTAGCTAGATAGGTAGAAGAGTAATTTACCTTGCCGTTGGTGATATTTATTTTTTCACGCTTTTTTGTTTTGTTGGCTATTATGGAAAAATCACATTGAATAAATCAATGAAATAAAATATACTTTTTGTAAAGGTTACAATTTGGCAATATTTGATATTTCCGCATTTTGGTTATCATTTTCACATTTCGGACGTTCTATTTTACGGGTTTTTTCATATTACCAAGTGAACATAGTGAGTATCTGTTGCAGCATTTAGCCTGGTCGAGTTCAGCCAGCTTTCACTGAAAGGAGAAATTTCTAGGGAATATTAAATTTACAAGTTATTACCCACTTGCATATATGACTTTTCTTTTTTTTTTTCTTCAAAGTGTTTCCACTGATTAAGAAATAGTTACTGAGTTTATTAAAGAGTAGATTAAATTTTAGCACAATTAATCGTTAAAAAAAAAGAAGAAGAAATATATTGGCAGTTAAGATATATTCTGGAGTTAATTCTGTCTAGAGGTTTTGTGTTCAATCATTGTTGGAGTAACTTGAGTAAATTTAACTGATACGAAATATCTAAAAAGACGAGGAAATTGAAATGAGAGCACTTCCCCTCACTAGATTAAATTCAGTTCAAAATTCCCAGAAGAATGGTGATAATGATTATTGTTGGTTTAACATTCATTTGATATGCTCGCATATGTTGGGTAGTTTGTAGAAATTGATCCTAAAACAAACCTATCTCTGGTCAGGTCTTTATTTATCCCTCTTTCTCTCAAGTCCCTTTACCACTTCATCCCCTGTTTTCCTTAGCTTCCCCTAATGAACTGACCTTGCTACCGTAACTGTTCTACATCTATTATTCCAAGAACTCTCATTCTTTTAATTTGACCAAACATATCTGGCTCAGCATCTTTTAAGGTTTGGTTGGCTGAGTTTATCAATTTGTCTTTGTCATCTGTTTCTTAATTTGAGCAAATATATACAGTTAATGATAAGTATTGGATTTCAGCATTAAATGATCCTTAAAATAATGGCAACACTCTGCTGGTTAGTAATGACAGAAAATTTCTGAATTTACTTCATCCAATCTTAACTCTTGCAATCGCACTTGCACCTGCTCAACCTTGTGCTCCAATACTTACTACTAGGGTAACAAGACTTCTGAATAACCGCAATAGCTTCGCCTTTCTAAGATACTTTCTCCACGTCTGTTTTTTCATCTGTCTCCATTATCTTAACCAGTTTGTCTGTGTACCCAACTTTTAGTGACGCCAGACAAAGATTCAGTGGCTGAAACATTGTGAAAATTGCAACTACAAAATTGAGGAAAATGGTCAGAAACATCTGATGTAAACTGCAATTAAGGTTTTATAGTTTGTCTTTTCAACACAGTTTTCTGACGTTTCTATTAAAAGCAAATATTATGTAGCGGAAGAGTGTTGCCATATTTTTATGGGGTTAGGTAGAGGAAGTTGATAAACTGCTTGAACAGTAAACATTTTGATTGATAAGTTTTCCTCTTCAACAACAGACAACCTGTCTGGTGGTTCCAGTAATGCTCTTTGAGATTTTTACTTTTTGCGGCTTTTGATTTCTTTTCTTGCATTTGAATTAAGACTTATTTAAACTTACAATAAAAAATCAAAGCAAACTAATATATATATATATCTATAAAAGTGAAAGTGCCTATCTGTGTGTGTGTATCTGTGTGTCTACATTTCCCTATGCAATAACTCTGTCAATTTTGAGTCTACAAACTCGAAATTTGATATACAGTGTACTGAGATTTGGGAAAATCGATGTAATTTGATCCGCAAAACATAAATTTTAAGGGGTCATAATAGGGGTCAAAGTTAAAAAAAAATTTGACCTCTGCGGCCTCAACCAAATTACTCAGACAATTTCTGGTCTAAACATTTGAAATTTTACATTAAGGATATTCAGAGATAGGACAAGCTTTTTAATCGGTTTGGGTCGAAAATTTTTAGTTACCAATATATAAATGTATGTATGTATGTTTGCATGTCTGCCCAACACTTTCGACAGAGGTGACTGATTTTCTCAAGATCAGTAACGTTATGAAGTTCGACCTTTCAGATGACAAATATCGAAAAATTGGCTAAAAACATTAATATCTTAACCTTAAACTGGGCACTTTTCTAAGGGAGGGGGGGGTCGCTTTTTTCGCCCAAATTTTTGAAAGTCATCCTCTACTTTCGATTCTCTAGCCTTAATTTTTTAAAATGTCACTTCCGGTTTGGCGGTGGTCGTAACATCATAGACGTCAGGTTTTTTTCCCCCCATTCTTTTCCTCCTTTACGGTACTGGTTTGAGCCTGCCTTCCTACTACCACTTTTTTTTTTTTTTTTTTGCTCAACATACACATCCAAACACCCGGGCAACGCCGGGCTGAAATGCTAGTATATATATATATATATATATATATATATATATATATATATATATATTTAAATAAGGGGATGGTCACCAACAATGTGTATTTTTTAACATTATTTTATTATTCTGTGTCTTGGTTTTTCATTGAAAATTATGTTTAGATCATTGTAATAATGTTTTTAAATCATTGAAATCGTTTTTAACGCGTTTCAGACGTTCTGTGAAGCATCCCCTCTCTCTCTCTCTCTCTCTCTCTCTCTATATATATATATATATATATATATATATATATATATATGTATATATATATACATATATATACACACACACACAAATGTTTTTTTCAATAAATATTAACAATTATTTTACACCTACAGACTCTAGTTTTTCATGCTTATGCAATCATCAGTATAGGAAGTGAGTTACTGCTATTTGGACCCAAGCATGAAGCTACCCTTGACTTCATAGGCTAGCATCTTACCTCTAGGCCACTGGCAATTAACACAAGAATTGAAGGAAATTAAGTGCCTATAAAATGCCAAATCAACTGATGCACACGCAATACCCGTTCCAGGATGGCAAAAATTAATTCTGTTTTGCACTCCATACAAAATTAAAATATATTGATGCTAAACCTTATGTCTAGAATGCTTGTTCCAATTTTGATCCAAATCTACTACATTATTTTGATTTTAGAAAGTGTTTAAAATTTAAGGCTAAAGCTGAAGGAGTTTGGAGAAGAAATTGAAATTCAGGGAATCTTGCTTCATTGGTGTCTAATGATGCTGGACTAAACTTAATGCAAATCCAAAAAATATATTAATCTTAAGTGGGAGCTTGTGTCTATGTTATGCACTATAAAAACTTTTTAAGATGCTTTGAAGAAACTAAAATATAAGCAATATTTATTGATTTCTAATAGTTGTTAAAATTTCATAAAAATCGAAGGTATCTGAATATTCACAAAAAGTTTTTATTGCCGTTTTAGCTCACTTTGCATAAAACTCAAACTAAAGATATCCCACATTTAGATCCCTTATGTCTAGAAATTGTGTTCCAAAATTCATAATCGGCTCATTAGTTTAGGAGTGAATCCTGTACATACAAATATATAAAAGATACCCCCCTCTCTCTCTCTCTCTCTCTCTCTCTCTCTCTCTCTCTCTCTCTCTCTCTCTCTCTTTCTCATATTGCTAGCTGTACCTGCAGTGTTTTGTTTTTCTTTATTAAAAGTTGGGGGTGGATCCAAAATGTATTTGATTCTGATTAGAAGTAACACTGTATGGATGAATAGTTACATTTAAAAAATTTTTTTTTTTTATACAGTAGCAGTCATTTTCAAAATAATTCTGATCAGGACAAAATATTTTCTGGAAGGGATTCAATCAAATTAAATTTTATTCTTGCAAAACATGCTGCAATGATTCACATGAATAACTGACTATAATCAAATATTGTAGGAAGAAAGCTATTGATGACAAAGAAACTATATACTGATTTTACTTTATATATTAGATATTTACAATCTCATAAGTTTTATGATAGAAATACATGTGATCCTTAAGTTACAACAAATACATTCCTAACCACGTGTTGTAACCCAATTTTTTTATGCAAGTCAGAGCTCACCTTAATTTCTGAGTGTTACAATGGTTTTAATTTTCATGAAAAGGCTTTCATTTTCTTACAACTACTGCCATGAGTAATCACTTTTTAGCTTACAAGATATGGCCACGTGCACAAATAAATCCCTACCCTAGTTCCACCATAACTGATCATGTTGTCTCACTATATATCTAACACTTATCCTAAAGTGGCTTTCATGCTTTGGTAAATGAGGATCTACCAAGTTTTAAAAAAGGCACTAAAAATTTAAATGTATTTCAATTTTGCCCCTGACATCTGCGCATCTAAATCGAGGTCAGAGGTTACAGCGTTGGTAGAATAAAATCTACGCTAAGAATGGCAGTCTGAATAATCCAAATCATTAGTGCTTATCCCCCCCCCCCAAAAAAAAAACATTCGGAAACATCCCAAATATCTAATTAAAACGTCTGTGATATTGTAAAAGAATATACCTTATGAATTCTCGTTTGTTCTTAATAATTATAGTGTGAACCTCAGCTGTCGTATCCTTCATATTTTTGTAAGAATTTGCTTAGCTAATGATTCAAATGCTGCACCTGCTTTAGTTCTTGACATTGGTTAATGCCGATGCCTCTGAAAATCTTAACTGGCCTTTTGACGTAATGAGGTGGGGAAAGAATTCCTGAATATCAGGAATAGATATATCGGCTCTAGTTTTACTGCCAACCATATTCTTCTATTAAAGTCGACCCAGCCAGTAATCTGACTCAGTCTTAGTAATGCATTGAAAACGGTACAAATTGAGACTACAAGTTAGAAGAAGGAAACAGATGCAACGATTTACGTCTGAAAAGATCCCCATCTTCTCCACGCATATATTCTCGATGGATTTATACCCTCCCCCTCTCTCTCAGTATCAGCATGTCTTCCTGGATTTGTACAATTTTTGTCCTTAATACTTAATTGTCTTCAATGTTTATCTTAAGATTTTTCAACTGTATCTATGTTAAGTTTTTCTTAAAGCCTCTATTTAAATGATTATTTTTTTATGCATTAATATCTCCTCAGTGTTTAATTTGGCCATTTCTCTCTTTTTTTTTTTTTTATTAACAATCCCATTTCATTGACTAATAAAAGAACATATAGCAAAACAAAATGTTGTAAAAGCTTTTTCAAGATGATCACATAAGACACTTTTCGCCTGAAGATATCTTAGTAATCAATAACTATAGATCAAAACATTGTCATGTCAGTGTAGCCAAGCTTGTACATGTCTGTATAATTAAATATTGATATATCTCTATTATATAAAAGTCACTTTGTGTGGGTTCCTTTCTCATAGGTTCCGAAACGGTTGAGCCTATCTTTTACAAATTTCACACAAAGCTAATTTATATGTCTGGCAGTGTTCTTAGATATGTTTTGTACAGAAATTCATCCGATAAGTATTGAAAATATCCGATCCTCAAAATAGACTTTCTTTCTTATAGATAAAAAAGAATTTTTAAAAGGGAATATTATAAGTTGCACCGGCCAAGGGAGATAATTCTCAGCAAATCATTTCTTCTTAAAAACAACAGAACTATTATCATCTGGAGATATAGCTCAGTGGTAGAGCTTTTGACTACAGATCGAATGGTCCCCTGTTCAAGCCCAGGTGTTCCTCACCATTTTATTTTAATTTTTTCTTATTAATAAGTTCAGTTTACGATAAAAGAACAGATATCATTTAAAATCGCTGCAAATAATTTCTTCGTTTGCATATTTCAGAACTAAACATTAATAAGAAGTGACTTTTCCAGGGCATTCATCATCAAGCTCAAATATCATCTGACGTGATATTAAAACAAACGCACACAGAATTTGATGAACGACATTATCATTTTTTTTATTGATTTATTTATTTATTTTTTGTGCGAATTAGTCTACTGGACAAATTATTTACAATAAAAGAAGGGGTACCATTTAAAATTGCTGCAAATTATTTCTTCGTTTGCATATTTTAAAACTAAACATTAATCAGAAGTGACTTTTTCAGGGCATTCATTGTGAAGCCCAAATATCAGCTGATGTGATATTTTAAACAAACACAGAATTTGGATAAACGACATTATCATTAGTATTTATTTATTTTTATTTTTTTGCGAATTAGTCTACCGAGCAAATTATTTGTCATAATTTATAATGTTCAATGGAGGAATTGATTCTATAATACATACGCAATCTGCATAAATTAAAATATCATGTTTAAGCATATTCTTTGAATGAGCAACGCCGAGCATCAAGCTAGTGTGCACACACACACACACACACACACACACACACACACTAGCTGGATACCTGGCATTGCCCAGTCATACAATACGCTTGCTTATATATATATATATATATATATATATATATATATATATATAAAGCTGAATATCTGTGTGTGTGTCTGGTCACGAATAGGCTTCCTTTATGGTTGACTATTTTAAAAAACTGAATCCATATAATGATAGAAGATGTATCGAGACACAGGAATGGGTATGTTTGATCTGGCAGAACGGTGGTTCATTAAAATTGTGGGGTCTGCGTATGCGCCTGGTTCACAAAGTATGGAAATAAAAAATTAAAAAAAAACGTTTACAAGTGTTTTTGATATAGATGTACATGAGAATACTTTGATAAGTATGTTTTAACTTAAATAGGGATGGTATAATAAAATTGTGGGGTCTACGTTTGTGCCTGGCCTCCATAGAATGGAAATAGGCACAAACTTTAATAAAGACTTTTGATATCTATCTGCATAAGTATACTTTGATAATTATGTTTCAGTTTGAAGAAATATGGTATAATAAAATTCTGGGAAGTTCGTTCGCGCCTGACCTCCATAGAATGGAAATATGTCACAAAGTTTAACAAGGTTTTTTTAATATAGATCCACAGAATATTGTGATAAGTGTTTCAGCGTGAACAGGTATGATATAATAAATTATGGTGTTCATCTATTTTATTTTTACTTTCATCATATTTTGCTTTGGTTTTGATACCCCAAAATTCGCAGCTATCTCTTTACAACCCTTCCTTTTCATAACCTATCATACTTTCATAAATCAGAGTCCATTTTCTGGAGGCTGTTTTTGAACCCTGTCAACAACGGGTACTTTTGCTAGTATATATATATATAATTGTATTGTAAATATAAAATTTGAATTGTGTACTCAAGTAGCAACGTCAACAGTGTAAATAATATAGGATATTTCTTGGCAATTAAGATTTTTATTTAGAATAAGAACTTAAAAATGTTAGAGTAATGGTGATGAGTGCATACATTAGTATACGTTTTATTTTTGCTATACTTTTGCAGACATGTTTCAGTTCCAGCTGGAGATCAGCTGAGATTTTTCAGGCCAAGTTCTAAATATGAAAACTGAGATGAGAGAGAAAAAAAAAAATTACGATAAGGTTATCAGTAACATTGTCACATGACATAAGAACATTTAAATGTAATGGTTGGATTTTTTTTTTTAATTAAAATTTCTTTAAATTTAATATTTATTTAATTCAATTATTTATTTTGACTATCATTTTAAGTCTTGGGTTCATTTAGATGTGTTAAAAAAGGAAAAGGGTTAATATTTTTTTATTTTTTCCCATATATTGTGGCGGGTGAAGTGGTATAGCACCAAAACGTTCAGTTGTGTGGAAATTGCATCTTCATCAGTATGGATTAAATTCTATCATAATATGATGGGGGGAGGGGGGGGGCTTAAAAAATAAAATAAAACAAATAACGCCATTATTTGCTTCTGAGGTTTATTTTATTTTACCAATTAATTTACGGCAAATATGCATTTTGATGGGTTGTAGTTTATCCTATTTCACCTTCCTAGGAAGTGTAAGCCTTGAAAAATGACGTCTGCTCACTTTAATGTTGTACCCCCCCTCCCAAAGCAAAATTGATGTCTATCTTTCACATATTTTATCTCCTGATGTCGTATTGTAAATATTGTCTGTTAACTTTTGATGGGATTTTCCATCTCTCTAACAATATGCTCTCGATAACCTCTGTTCTCAACATTAGTTTTGAACAATCGTCTCAAATTCTGTAACACTATGAACAAAACCCCAGCAGAATCATGTAATATATATAAGTTGTGAAAATATATATAGCAATTAAGCTAGACGGAGACTACTAGGTTTCGTCCTCATAGAGAATTGTCAGGCTAAAATAGATGAAATTCATGTTTGTATATATATATATATAAATATATATAAACATGTTTAGTTTTGCTAGCTAACCAATCAGATTCATTGTTATTCCCATCTACAGGTTAATGTTTTCATTAGCCAATGGCCAGGCTTCTCTCTGACAAACATTCAGCTGACTTTTACTTTCTCTGTCTCTCTCTTCTCGCTCTCGTGTGTGTGTGTGTATATATATATATACACATATACACACATACACATATATATATATATACACATATACACACATACACATATATATATATATATATACACATATACACACATATATATATATATATATATATATATATATATATATATATATACACATATACACACACATATATATATATATATATACACATCCTAATAGGGAGACCCGGGATTGAATGAGGATCAAGAAATGTTCCCCACTTCTAATATTATTATTGTCATTGAAATCGGTGAAATCACCCATTTTCTTTTCAATCTAGTTGGAGACCCACCACAGGGAACCAGGAGAAAGGTCTACATTGCACTGTAGAGAACTTATTGTTGATTTTATGAAATTTTTTTATAATAGCTTGAATTAAAGTTTAAAATGCAAAAGTCAATTGTGCTTTAAATAGAAACATTCATTTCAAACATGCCCCTGTCAAAGAACCTACTGTTGCTTATATACCAGATCATTCTGCCTGTGTGGAGATAAAACTTCTCAAATGTACTTGTAATGTAAGGCTGTATAAGGGTGTTAACTTTAGTCAAAATCATACTGTTCCTTTTCTTTTTTTTTCTTTTTTTTTATAGATTATCGATTTGCGATACTTATCGGAGGCATTCTAACACAAAACCTATCTAAGAACATCAAATACATTTGTGGGAAATGAAAATAAAATTGGCCCAGCTGTTTCAGAGTTCATAGCGAATTAACTCACTCACTCACACACACACACACACACACACACACACACACACACACACACACACACACACACACAAAGTGCCTTTTTATATGTATATATATATATGAGAGAAAGATTATTTGTATTACTTTCTTTGATATTTAAAACATTTAAATTGCGATTAAATATCATTTGTGCTCAGACTTAATTGCTTTTCTAGCAGTTTTCCTGACTCTTGAATAATGGTATGCGAATATGGAGGAAAAACCTTTCAAAGTGACATTTTGATTAACTCTCTCCTCACGGTGATCTTATCATTTTTGTTAATCTATGCCACAAGTTTGGAAGTACATGTAAGTGGGTGTGAAATAAAATGTTTAGAATTAATCCTTTTAAGACATTCACAGCAAGAACTAACATTTCTACCAGAACGGCTTACTCTATGTACCTAATATCAAACAGAATTTCTATAAACAGACTTTTTTTTCCAAGAATTTCCCATCTGTGAAACACATTACTAGAAGATTGCTTTTCTGAGGGCTACAACATTATCTTAAAATTTAATGTCAATAGACACTTCTTATAAATCGTCTTCATAAGTAATTAAACTTTGTCCATTTGATTCATCATTTCAATCCTCTCATAATATTCTTCATTTCACCTCACAATCTATCCAGTTCATTAACCGTTATATTTGAATAGATTTTGGCCTTGATAAGTGCTGATTCATCAGTAAAAAAGTTCTTGTAATCTTTCAATTATGGAAGATTTAAACAAACAAAAAAAAAGTTGGATTCCCTTTGTTTCTTTGTTTTATGAAAAATGGCATTTTTAGTTATGGGTGGCTCTTTTCTACTTTATTTGGTTGTACCCATGGACACCTACATTGCTGGTCTCCTTTTTATGTATGTTGTGTGAGTTAATTTTAATGCCATGTGTCCGAAGAATTAGAGAGGGTTGTTTATTTTAGTGAATACTTTCAAAGTAATGCACTGGGGCCACCTACTTTGCCGCCATTTTTTTTTTTTCATCTCTTTAATAGAGTCAATTATGTTGATCTGTTACAATTGATGAAAGATGTGTGAATGGATTCTGAAAAGAAAAAGTTTTAGAGTCTTCATCATAATAATAAGCACCAATGTGTGTTTTACTCGATAACTTTTGTGTGACAGAATGGAAGAAAATATATCTTTTTTTATATATATATATATATATATATATATATATATATATATATATATATATATATATATATATATATATATATATATATATTAGACTAACCATGACCCGTTGGGTCAGTATGCTATATTAGCTATGGAATTAATGTATGAGCGTGACACTTGTGACATAAAGAAAATAGTTTTTTGTGACATAACAGAAACATTTCTATGAAAGTATATTAAAATGAAAAAAGAATATAGATAGATTTCTATGAGTCGTTCTGTTTATAATTGTTTATTTTTGAAAACAAAAAACTTACAGCTATTGAATTATAAGTGGTTTGCCATACTTATAGGTAAATGTGCACTGAACAGATACCATAATACTTAAAGTTAAATTCAAATTTTGATACATCTTTTAATTTAAACGCAAAAAAAAGCAATTTGGACGTTGAAAACGTACACAATAAAACATGTTTTATTGTTGTGTTGATTATTTATTTGTAACGCAAATTAAAAACAAAACATTTTTTTCGGGGTTATGTTGGTAGTGTAGAAGAAAATCTATGAATATTTTTTTAAGAAAAGTGTATTAAAAAATGGGGAATAAATTTAAAAAAATGGAGGCGGTGGGTAAATTGCCGTTGTAAAATACTCTTATGGTTCTCAACAGGTTAAAGTAGATTTATTTGTAAGAAAATTGTGTTAAAATAACTTAAACGTAATATGGAAATGAACAATGTAAAAAAATGCAGAAAGTATTAACAATTGTTTATTTGGATAATTTAAACGCAAAACAAAAAAACAATTGGGACGCTAAAAACATGCACAGTAAAACAATACGTTTTCTTGTCTCGTTGATCATTTGTTTATGTACGCATGCACAACCAAAAGTCATAAACCAGATGTTGGGTTACAACACCCGTTACAAGGTCATTTGAGTTTTATATATATATATATATATATATATATATATATATATATATATTAGTGACGTGCTACAGCACAAACTGGTAACTTGGTGCGCCATGTTCAAATCCTGTTGTACCCATTTTTGCGAGTACCATATTCTAAAAAGGAATCTGGGAAGCTAATCTCAATAACAAAATCAACCCGGTTTTCAAAAATAAAAATACAAATTCATCCAAAAATCACTAATAAAGCTTAATTAAACAAAATTTAAATGTAAACCAAGGCTGCAGAGTCAGTTGGAGATTTTGAAAGAAGTTGTTAAAATAGTTGGAATTTTTTAATCCTTGAAAAATGAACTGATAGTTTGAATATTAAGACTTTAAATTAGAAGTCGGAGAAAGAGCTGGATATTTTGGAAATTTTGTTCAATATGTACTGTGTCAATCGCTTTATTGCAGATTAGTAAAATATCAATAGTTCACTAAATATATGTCACAACAAAATGAAAATTATATCAAACGACTCCTTTAAGTTTAGTTATTTCCAAAAATTTTATTCAAATTCATGCGATATTCACAAAATTATGACATTTTATTCTTTATCAAAGAATTTCCACAGTCCATCACTTTATTGCAGGTCTCTTAAAATGTTGTTTTAGGGCAAAGATACAATGTCTTATCATACGAACTTTACTTTTTATTATGTGTTTCTGTCAAAGAATAATAAACAAAAGCATGTCTTAGATATGGGCCTCGTATCAATTATTTATCGACATATCCACTATTTTTTAAATAACTTGAAACAACCTTTTGTCCTCCGAGAAAGTCAATTGTTTGATCTTAAAAGAAGCTACGTTTCTCCACAAGACATCTTTTGAAGTAAATTGCTCTCCTCCATCATAAACTCCTCTTTTTAATATTGACCAGAGATATTCAATGTGGTTATGGTCTGGAGAACACGGTAGTCAGGTCATTAGTTTTCCCAACGAATTTCATAGATTCAAGGAAGGATGCAGTCGCCCTAAGTAGAATGGGATGGTACATTGTCATGTATAAAAATCATTTGAACGTGACGTGACAATGGTAGGTCATCTAGACATGTCGACAAATGATTATCCAAAAAGGCGGTGTACGCATTGCTGGCAAGTTTTACACTCTCTGGCGCTCGGAATGGTCCAACCAACTTACCCCCAATGATTCCCGGCCAAAACATGATGCATCCACCTCCTTGTTGGCGATGAACTCTGTAATGGGTCGAAGTTCCGTTTGGGTTTCAAATTTTGGTCCATCTGTCCGGACTGTCAAGAGTAGCATGGGCCTCTTCCCTGAATGGGACCTGTTGGAAATCCATTTTCATGTAATTCTGTGTCCAAGCCATTCGTTTTTTTCCTATGTTGTTTGCTCAATGGAGACATTGGAAGAGGTTTGATATTCCTTGCAATCTGATTCAACACATTGTATCAGACATGCCTGGATCTTGGAGCGATTCCAGCTTTTGCAAAAACGAAAGTACTGGTGCTGTTTGTGTTTCGGTTGATTTCCTACAAATTTTCCGAATATCATGATCTAAAAGGTTTCTCCTAATGCCCTTATTTTTCTGGGTTTGGTGTTTGGGTTGTTCAAGAATCAAATTTTTGATGGACAACAACTATCCTTTGCTTTTCGATAATCTTTATTCGCCTGAATTTTTGGCATTGTAAGAGATCTGCAATAAAGCGATGGACAGTAAAATTTCTTTGATAATAAAATTCTATAACTTCATGAATATAGCATGAATTTGAATAAAATTTTTGGAAATAACTAAACTTAAAGCAACCCTTTGATGGTAAAATTTGCATTTTTTTGTGACATATATTTAGAGAAATGTTGATATTTTACTAATTTGCAATAAAGTGATTGACACAGTTTATAGGCCGGTTGTATAAAGAAATCATTTTGACCAAAGCGTACACCTGGCCAAATGCAAAAAACAATAAAATAATTATCAAATATACCAAAAGGTTATTTGAATGAAAATTATGATCCTGTCACAGGCATCTGTTGTGAAGAAACAACAAACTTGACCAATTTTCAAAAAGAAGATAAGTCTAAAGTTTGATGTTTGAAAGGTTATTTTCAGTAAAAAGGTTACAGAGGTGTAATCAAAGTCAGGTCAATTCAGTGAAACAGCAATGGTCGAATAAAACTCTCTTGGGGCATGGTTATATTGACAATGCCTTCCCAAGGGGGTGTTTCAGGTGGTCACAAATGGTTACATAATAATAATCGAAAAGGATATTGTTGTTGGTTGACAATTTATGCTCAAGAGAAATCAACCCCTCAAATTTGTGTGCACATCTTCATCTTAACAACCAACCATCCATAACCATCAATCATCACCGACAATAAAGAAACATTGTTATATTTTCAATATGTTGTCACACTTTTAAACACAGCAGAAATACAACAATTCTTGCCAACAGAATTAGATCTTACATTTTCTACTTTATTTTTCAGTTTTCATCATTAATTTGGTGTTTGAACTTGTTTAGGGATGTCTCACTATAAAACCATCTTCGGTACTTCTGCTAGTATGTACTTGTCCGGAGAGTTAGTGGCAGCACTGCATTATTTCATACATTTTCACATATAGCACCTGGTCTTACCAAATGGTAACCTATTTTAACACTGGCCTGGCTCAACGTTGCTATACTTGCCAAGACCGCTGGAACAATGGTTGGATCACTCTACCTCTCCAGTAGGTATCTCACTGCCAATGCATTCCTCTATTTTTATAAGAGTGAGGTGTGTCCTAAAATGGAATACTGTTGCTACATCTGGACAGGAGCTGCTTGGCACACCCTATCCAGCTTTGATATAGTTCAAAACTGGCTTCGAAACCTAGTAGGTGATGCCCTTTTCTCTTCTCTGCAACTCTTTTCCCATACAAGAGATTTTGTGAGCCTGTCTCTTCTCTATCATTATTTTCATGGGAAGTGCAAGACTGAAATCCAATCTATGGTTCCCTCTTGCCAAACTTTCTCAAAAAAAAAAAAAAAAAAGCCCCCACTCAACTAGCTACAACCACTGCAAATGATTTTTCCCACTCTCTATCAGTACCTAAATTTAAACAAAGATTCCATAAACAAAACTTCTTTCACAGAACTGCCTGCCTATGGAACACTATTTTGCTGTCCTACTTTACAACATGGTAACCTTCAAGTTCAATGTAAACAAGTTTTTGTTGAGCCATCCTCATAAATAATCAAATTCTACTCAATTTACACCATTAACGATTACTACACTATCATCTTACATTCATTAACCCTTATCCTCAAGTGTTCTCCAGGCCTTGATATTTTATTACCCCCAAGTAATAAAATAAATTTAAAAAATAAAAAAAAAGCTTTGATGATCTGATAGGAAGTAATGTGTCAACGTGATTATGCCATATATATTATGCTGTATATATTCGTATGTAGGTACAAATTTTTTGTAGGTGACTGTAAGATTCTAAACCGTTTGCAGAAATAAAGAGGACGGGGCACTTTATTGTCCACATTAAAAATTAAAAGAAAAAAATGTACCAGGCACTGCAACAGAACCCCCTTCCACCTGTCGTGAAACCTTCTACCTCTTGCCAGTCCAGCCTAGAAAGTAATCTATGTTATGGCAACAGATGAAATACAAGCTTTATTATAACACAAAAGAATTAGGAGGTCCAACGACATCAGTAGGTACCTACCTGACAACCTTATAGTTACTTTGCCCAACAACCAATGGTAGATGTTGTGATTCACATACTGACCTCAACAATCACATCAAATGGTACCAATGTCAACAGTGCTGATCTCGCATACCATTAATCGAGCGCAAAACGTCATCAAATACATTGAATAGTGTAAAGTGTATCTTGAATATAACTAGAATACCCATCCCTCTAAATAAAACAGTTTCACGCCATTTTTATGTCATATTGTGTGTGTTTATCAGAAACAGAATATTTTTTTTAATAAGAGAAATTACATAATTATTAAAATGGTATTCAATCCAAAAATTCAAATATGATGCATTTGAATTTCCAAATGAGCATTTGTGTTGATATTATGCTCCATTAAAAAAAAACATTTAAAATAATCCAAAGAAACTGAAAATTATGGAAAATTTATTAATTGATTTCTAATATCTATTATTAATTTCTAATACCTATTGAAATTTCACCCAAAAAAAAAAAAAAAAAAAAAATAGAAGTATCTGAATTTTCATGAAGGTATTTTATACTCATTGCATAAAACTAAATATAGTTCACATTTGGACACATTATGCCTAGCTTCTGTGTTCCAAAATTTATAATGATCAGTTAATTAGTTTGAGTAAATTTTGTACATAAAAATATTTCAGTGTGTGTAATGACCATTTCCTGTAAAGAAATTTTTATCACACTTTTTGCCCTTGCCTTCTTCCGCCTGTTTCCTCTGGGTCAGACTAACTTAGATGAAGTATAAAAAAGCAAAGAGAAAATAAAGTATCCTACCTTTATTGCTGACAGGTAATAAACCTAATGAACCTTGTTTAATACATACATTTTCGCCTTTATTTATAGATGTTACGCAAATATGCTTTATTTATTCATTTATTCTCAGAAAGCTTCTTGTTTGAATTCGAGTTTGAAAGGAATAATTCTTTTCATAATTTTAGATAAATTGCTTTCTTTCATTTCTACAGATCACATCAATAAAAACTTGGGCATTCACTTTTTAACAAAATGTCTACAGAGAAATATTGATATTTTCTCTATAGACATTGAAGGAAAAAAAAATGAAAACAATATGTATTATGTAACCTGCATTAAAAGGCATAAACTAAAGAGCTAGGATTTATAAAGAAAAGGAGAAAAAAAGCCAGAAGAATTGTCTTTTTACAGAAAATCGATTGAATACTGTTTTCATAATTATGTATATACCTAATTTTTATTTAAAAAAAAAAAATTAGATTCTGTTTCTGATAAACATGCATAGAATTACATATTTAAGTTTTCGTTCAGCTAAATTGAAAGCAATTTCAAAATCTTTGCTGATGTTTATTGTCAGATCATTGATAAAGAACAAATTATTGCAGCTTAAGGCGATTCAGAAAAAGATCGTTATTCTGTTGATCTTAGACGACATTGTTAAAACATTAGTGGATGTTATGACTATCGGCATTGTGGGATTGAGGTTCAAGTTTTTATCTGATCTCTTCAATCTCTTCCAATAATATTGCCTATCCTCAGCTATAGGTGAAATAAAAGGATAAACTAGACTCTAAATTATAGACAAACTTATCTGAGAAGGAAATTGTTATAGTTGGGCAGGACCTGCTCAAAACAGCCTATCCTGCCTTGACAGAGTACAAAATAGACTTCGTGGCTTAGTGGGGGGATGCCCTTTTCTCTACCCTGCAACTTCTCTCCCACAGAAGAGACGTTGCGAGCCTATCCTTGTTTTATCGTTATTTCCATGGCAGGTGCTCGTCTGAACTCCAATCTCTGGTCCCCCCCCCCTCGCCAATCTTTCACGAAAAACACCCTTCTAGCTGGCACCACTGTTAGTAATTTTCCCCACTCTTTATCTGTGCCTAAATCAAAATGTAGATTCCATGAACAAAACTTCTTTCTTAGAACTGCACGCCTGTGGAACTCTGTTCCGTGTGCCTGCTTCCCACCTGACTACCTGGATGTCTTCAAGTCCAACGTTAACAAATTCCTAATGAACTGCCCCCTTAAGTAAACACTTCATTAAATCTCCACACTAACATACTGTACTTGCAATAACCCTTATCCCTGAGTGGCTTCCGGGCCTTGATAAGTGGTGACCACCGTGTAAAAAAAAAAAAAAAAAAAGTTGTTAATAATCGCTATTATCAGTTTTATAATAGACCAAAAAGATTGGTACTGATGCCGTTCTTGAACCAGACAAAACTGACTTTTTGTTCGGCATCTTTCAGTTGTTTATGTAATCTGGAGATGCTGAAGTGCTTAGTCAATTAGAAGGCTTGGGAAGCAGGTGATAAATAACTTTGGGTCTTAGGAGGATATAGCCCTGAAGAGAATAAGGGTTTCCTGGTGACAAAATCAACAGGAATGGCAGGAATGGCAAAACTCCCTATTTCTTCATCTGCGCTGCTCATAAAGAAAATCTGAAAAATTTTCTAAAATGAAAAAAAAAAAAAAAAAAAAAAATTATTGCAATAAAAATTGTACAACTTTTGAATGGACAAAAAAAATTTTTTTTTAAACTCTAACCTCTTCCTAAACTTAGCCTAACCTAGTCATGTTTTTGTTTGGTGCAAAAGCTGTCCCTGTACTAAAAGCAAAAGATGGAAATATATATATATATATATATATATATATATATATATATATATATATTTGTTCTTTCATTAATTATGTTCTTTGCACTCTCTAGTTTATTCATGAAAAACACCGTTTATCAGGGGAAAAATTGATCTATGAAAAAAAATAAATAAATAAAAAATTTGATTTTCTTTGTCTAAAATAAATTGTCAGAAAAATAAACACACCAAGTGCTTTTCTTTCATCATTTTCTGTAAAAAAAAAAAAAAGTTTTTTTTTTTTTAATGTTTTCAGTGTTTTTTTTTTTTTTTTTTTTTTTTTTTAATAAATGTTTTTACATATTTCTACGTCTGCAAGTCAGTTTGGCCTGATTCCCATGGCTGTATTAGTAATAAAGTATCAATGGACAAAATAAATTTAACATTTTTATTGAAAAAATTGCAGGTTAGATTTAAAGCCACTTGATGCACAATGATTGTCCTGTGTCCCCCCCCCCCCAGTACTTTTGTTTACAAAGGAACTGTCATGGCTGACCTCATCATTGCTTGCAATAGTTGGAATCAAATATCCCCATGCTGTTATTTCAGATCATTTGAAACCAAAACAGCAAGTTTTAATCTCACCTCCATCGAGGCCAGAGGTTTTGGGGAAATATCAAATATTTTGTAATTCATATGTAAAACTAGGAAAACAAGTAACTGTGATTGAAACATTTTATGGTTGTAAAAAAAGTTCCAAAAATAGGCTCTGGATGATGGATGATCCCCTTAATGTACGATCGTAAGGGCAAATGTCACCTAACCCATTACACAATTCAGATCATTACCTTTTCAACAAGACTTCATTTGTTAAATTCTAATGAATAGTTGCTGAGATTTGGAAATATATAAAGTTATGAATGAAATGTTTATTATTAATATTTTCATAAGTGAATTTTCAAAACAATAGGAAACAAGGCACAATTAATTATGTGTGTATGTGGGTTTTAAAAATTAATTTCCAAACTAATTTATTTCTGACCAGGTTTTTATTTATCCCTCTTCCTCTCAACTCCATTCTTATCACTTTTTCCCATGTTTTTTTTTTTTTCCTTCTTCTGTGAACTAACCTTGCTACCTCAACTATTCTACATCTACTAACTTGAGAATTGTCATCCATTCTTTAAACGTTGTTATACTATCAAAATCTCTTGTTCTGCAAACATTTTCCTATGCTGTCCGTATTTAATTTTCTTCCTCAGAGATCATCAGATCTAAGTCTGACATGAAGACTCAAATTACACATCCATTGTATCACTCTCATATCATTTAAATGCAACATGTGTCCTTAGCCATCATTATGTGCTTAACATTAAAAAAAGTATGACCTAAAATTTGAAATAGCATTTGGGTGGAGGGGGGGGCAAGCAAACGTTTGAAAAAGCATTTTCATCACTTTACGTGCAAATTGCACATATGTGTGTTGTTCATCTCCAAGTTACATTAAACCTTTACTAAATGGAAAACTTTATAATGCAGTATTATAAAATTTATTCTGGAGATATATAATCTGTTATGTTGTTCAGTATACAATGTATTTTTAAAGAATAGTTTGGAAAAAAAAAATTATATTATCTGTAAAATCTTTTATATATCCGCTCTTTCTTCTTTCAATCCATCCCTCTCTTTTTTACAATCCATCCCTCTTTTTCAATCTCCATCCATCTCTCTCTTTTTCAATCTCCATCCATCTCTCTCTTTCTCACTCTGCATCCATCCATCCCTCTCTTTCTCACTCTGCATCCATCCATCCCTCTCTTTCTCACTCTGCATCCATCTCTCTCTTTTTCACTCTGCATCCATGTTGCGAATTTGTCTCTGATGTATCGTTATTTTCATGGAAAGTGTTCGACTGAGCTTCAATCTATGGTCCCCCTCGCCAAACTTTCACAAGAAACACTCGTCTAGCTGTAAACACTATCAATAATTCCCCCCACTCTTTATCTGTGCCTAAACCTAATCGTAGATTCCATGAACAAAGCTTCTTTCTTAGAACTGCACGCCTGTGGAATTGTCTTCCGTTTTCCTGCTTTCCGGCTGACTACAATATGGTTGTGTTCAAGTCTAAAGTAAATAAGTTCTTGATGAGCCGTTCCATATAAGTTATCAAATTTACCAAATTTTCATTACTAATGATTACTATATTGTCCAATTTCTACTGTACACTCTTTAACCCTTATCCTTGAATGGCCTCTGGGCCTTGATAATATGGTGATGCCTGTGTAAAAAAAAAAAAAAAAATCTCTTTTTTACTCTGCATCCATCTCTCTCTTTTTCACTCTGCATCCATCTCTCTCTTTTTCACTCTGCATCCATCTCTCTCTTTTTAACTCTCCATCCATCTCTCTCTTTTTCACTCTCCATCCATCTCTCTCTTTTTCACTCTCCATCCATCTCTCTCTTTTTCACTCTCCATCCATCCCTCTCTTTTTCACTCTCCATCCATCCCTCTCTTTTTCACTCTCCATCCATCCCTCTCTTTCTCACTCTCCATCCATCCCTCTCTTTTTCACTCTCCATCCATCCCTCTCTTTTTCACTCTCCATCCATCCCTCTCTTTTTCACTCTCCATCCATCCCTCTCTTTTTCACTCTCCATCCATCCCTCTCTTTTTCACTCTCCATCCATCCCTCTCTTTTTCACTCTCCATCCATCCCTCTCTTTTTCACTCTCCATCCATCCCTCTCTTTTTCACTCTCCATCCATCCCTCTCTTTTTCACTCTCCATCCATCCCTCTCTTTTTCACTCTCCATCCATCCCTCTCTTTTTCACTCTCCATCCATCCCTCTCTTTTTCACTCTCCATCCATCCCTCTCTTTTTCACTCTCCATCCATCCCTCTCTTTTTCACTCTCCATCCATCCCTCTCTTTTTCACTCTCCATCCATCCCTCTCTTTTTCACTCTCCATCCATCCCTCTCTTTTTCACTCTCCATCCATCCCTCTCTTTTTCACTCTCCATCCATCTCTCTCTTTTTCACTCTCCATCCATCCCTCTCTTTTTCACTCTCCATCCATCCCTCTCTTTTTCACTCTCCATCCATCCCTCTCTTTTTCACTCTCCATCCATCCCTCTCTTTTTCACTCTCCATCCATCCCTCTCTTTTTCACTCTCCATCCATCTCTCTCTTTTTCACTCTCCATCCATCTCTCTCTTTTTCACTCTCCATCCATCTCTCTCTTTTTCACTCTCCATCCATCTCTCTCTTTTTCACTCTCCATCCATCTCTCTCTTTTTCACTCTCCATCCATCTCTCTCTTTTTCACTCTCCATCCATCTCTCTCTTTTTCACTCTCCATCCATCTCTCTCTTTTTCACTCGTCATCCATCTCTCTCTTTTTCACTCTCCATCCATCTCTCTCTTTTTCACTCTCCATCCATCTCTCTCTTTTTCACTCTCCATCCATCTCTCTCTTTTTCACTCTCCATCCATCTCTCTCTTTTTCACTCTCCATCCATCCCTCTCTTTTTCACTCTCCATCCATCCCTCTCTTTTTCACTCTCCATCCATCCCTCTCTTTTTCACTCTCCATCCATCCCTCTCTTTTTCACTCTCCATCCATCTCTCTCTTTTTCACTCTCCATCCATCTCTCTCTTTTTCACTCTCCATCCATCTCTCTCTTTTTCACTCTCCATCCATCTCTCTCTTTTTCACTCTCCATCCATCTCTCTCTTTTTCACTCTCCATCCATCCCTCTCTTTTTCACTCTCCATCCATCCCTCTCTTTTTCACTCTCCATCCATCCCTCTCTTTTTCACTCTCCATCCATCCCTCTCTTTTTCACTCTCCATCCATCCCTCTCTTTTTCACTCTCCATCCATCCCTCTCTTTTTCACTCTCCATCCATCCCTCTCTTTTTCACTCTCCATCCATCCCTCTCTTTTTCACTCTCCATCCATCCCTCTCTTTTTCACTCTCCATCCATCCCTCTCTTTTTCACTCTCCATCCATCCCTCTCTTTTTCACTCTCCATCCATCCCTCTCTTTTTCACTCTCCATCCATCCCTCTCTTTTTCACTCTCCATCCATCCCTCTCTTTTTCACTCTCCATCCATCCCTCTCTTTTTCACTCTCCATCCATCCCTCTCTTTTTCACTCTCCATCCATCCCTCTCTTTTTCACTCTCCATCCATCCCTCTCTTTTTCACTCTCCATCCATCCCTCTCTTTTTCACTCTCCACCCATCCCTCTCTTTTTCACTCTCCATCCATCCCTCTCTTTTTCACTCTCCATCCATCCCTCTCTTTTTCACTCTCCATCCATCCCTCTCTTTTTCACTCTCCATCCATCCCTCTCTTTTTCACTCTCCATCCATCCCTCTCTTTTTCACTCTCCATCCATCCCTCTCTTTTTCACTCTCCATCCATCCCTCTCTTTTTCACTCTCCATCCATCCCTCTCTTTTTCACTCTCCATCCATCCCTCTCTTTTTCACTCTCCATCCATCCCTCTCTTTTTCACTCTCCATCCATCCCTCTCTTTTTCACTCTCCATCCATCCCTCTTTTTCACTCTCCATCCATCCCTCTCTTTTTCACTCTCCATCCATCCCTCTCTTTTTCACTCTCCATCCATCCCTCTCTTTTTCACTCTCCATCCATCCCTCTCTTTTTCACTCTCCATCCATCCCTCTCTTTTTCACTCTCCATCCATCCCTCTCTTTTTCACTCTCCATCCATCCCTCTCTCTCTCTTTCTTTTTATCCAACCCTCTCTCACCATATCCTTCCTCTCCATCCATCTGTTCATCTTAAGAATTTAAATATCCTATCTCCAACTTTTTTTATTACTTCTGAGTCATCTCTGATTTGTTTCTCCTGTTTTACTTGTCCTTTTCTTGCTTAACAATTCCAACCACTCGCCCTCGCATTTGCACCACGTTTTGCTGTGTCTACCAGACAAATCTATTTAGAAACAGTTTTCTCATATATATATATATATATATATATATATATATATATATATATATATATATATATATATATATAACAACAGGTTTGAAACGATTACACAAATACAAATGTATTTTAATCCTATATTTCTTTATCAGTCTGAGTGGCCCAAAGAAATCTAGATTTGAAATGCATGTATTTGCATAACCGCTCAAATCAATGTTTTAATCTTTATAAAGCTCAGCTTTGCATTGAGCACTTTTAAAATATACACTGGTACATGTACCCATAATATATTTTATATATTGTGTTAAATATAATTTTATATATATATATATATATATATATATATATATATATATATTGCACCTTCATAAAGAATTGTTAATGTACTTATGTATATGCAACTGGCAACCACCGGTTGTAAAATTAATATTCTGTTAATATTTCCTCCTTTGGAAGAAGCTGGTTCAATTCTCCTAGACGTGAATGCTGCGTGATTATATGCAACTATTCTGTTGGTCGTATGTCTCAAACTCTAGATCTCAATCACTCTTAAGATTTAATGCCTTAATGTAGCCACCATTTTAAATTTTTAAATTTGAAAGAAATATATTGTATTTATCATTTAAGACCATAGCAAATTTTAAAGACTGTTCTATTGGGTCCTGTTGGGTAGAAAGAAATCTAACATAGTGCTCGATTATTCATTAAAAATGTAATATTTATCTATTAACTTTACAGTAGATTAAATTTCAGCTGTAGTACAAATGGCTTCATGAATAAACTGGAGCCTGGTGAGAAAACCCGGGTTTTTAAATCATCACTTGTTAGCAAAAAAAAAAAAAAAAATTAAAAAAATGGCTAATGAGCAATGTAACATATTTTCACTTCACATATTTGGAATTCTAACAACTGCTTCGTTTGAAAAATAAAAATATTTTTTGTATATCACATATTTTTAAATATTGTACTTTCTATGTTATTTCTTTAAATCAGTCATCTTGAGAAAATCTTGAAATAAAGACGAAACATTGATAAATATATGAGTATTGTTTTTTCTTTTTTACCTTTTCCACACACACATACACACAAGTAATAACAGAAAAATCTTTTTATGTGAAATTAGCTGTGCCTTATCGGGAGTTTATGAGGATGCATCAAAGTGATTTTAGTTTTTAATTTTTATTTGGTCATCCATTTTTAAAACTTACCGAAAAAATGTAGTTTTAAAATGAATAACTGTTTTTTTTATTATACAGATAAAAATGGGTATTACCCTTGCTGATTTTTCATTTGTAAATGATTTAGACATGGTTCATATTATCCATAATCTAGAGCAGACTAAGTTTTAAAAAATAATTTGTAGCAAAGTACATTATATTAGCATTAGCATGATACAACAATAAAAAATTTAAAAAAATGAAAATTGGCTTCTTAGAAACAATGTTTCATTTGTCTGTTTAAATTCTATTTGTCTGACTTTGAAAATCTAACCATGATAAATTTGTTTCAGTATTATTTGTACAGTCTTACGATATGTAAGACGCTGGAGAAAGAAGAGGCTTCTTTTCACATCAGAATCATAGATAGGATTACCAATGAATAAAGAATATATTTTGGGAAACCCGGCATAGATTTTTTGAAACCATAACTTATGGATTTCAACAGTTTAAATTTTTGAAAACCATAACCTATGGATTTCAAAAGTTTTCACCTTTAAAAAAAACCCCATGAACTGTACATTTCAACAATTTTAATTTTTTTTTTTTTAAACCTTAAATTATAGATTTCAACGGTTTAAATTTTGCCATCAGTAGCTTTATCTTTTGAATATACTCTTTCATTGAATCAAAATGTGAATGCAGGCGTATATATACACAGTAATAAACTTAACTCTTTTTGTTGAATCTTACATAATACAGATTGTTGCACTTTTTTTTTTTTTGCTTTTCCTTTTTCCCCTTAAAATTTTGTCAACATGCATTTAATGTCTAATTTTATTTTGCTGTTCTTTGCATAATCTGTTGCTGTCATTTAAAAAGAACATTTTAAGAGAGAAAGCGTTCAAATTTTACTTATACTTTCATTTTTCTATATTTAGATATTAGGAAGTGTGACAAGATGAAGAAACTCTTTGAGAATTAGTCATACATGGTTTTTGATGTTTCTATTATTTTTTTCGTGACTGACATTTTTCCTGCTATAAGTGATGGTATTAAGGTTTTATGAGTTTCAGGTTTCTCAATGTCATGCAGCTCTTTTCAACAGATTTTCCAGCTTCAGCTGATTCAACACACTATCATTCTTTTTGATATTTAGTCTTATTGAGACAAAGAAAAATATTTTTAAAATTCGCTGTGCCAATCCGGTGTTGCCTGGAAGTTCGTTTGTGACTTTCATTTTTGTTTTCTTTAATAGGATTTTGATAGTTTAATTTAATTATATCTTTATTGTCTTTGGTAATTATCAATTGAACCACGTTGTTATAAAACAATTACGAAATAATCTGTTGTTAAAGTAATATGAGTTTTAATGTTTTTATAAAGTTATTTACTTATTTTATGTCTGTGTACGTCTCTGTACAGGGATTGAACTCACAACCTTCAGATGAAGAGATGTTTTGTTTGATACTTCCTCCTCTTACAATTTCTCATCCCATTTGCTCTTCATCATCTGTTAAATTGTGCTCAGTTGTGATTGAGCTTGCACGTCGCATCCACTTCTGCTTCTCATTAAATGCTGATAAAACAAAGACTGTTGAACGTTCATAAGTGACACTTGGTGGGCAAGTCAAACATGGAGTGATAGTTTCTATACTAAATGAGGTTCGATTGTAAAAAAACTTTTCTCCCCTCCCCCCCAAGACATATTGCTACATGGGCATAAGGGGCTACTATTTAGGATCATATCTAACAGATAACTGTGGGAGTTAAGCAGCGAGATGTCTGTTTACATTCCATTTAAATTTCAGCAAGTTAGTATAGCCAGAGAAGCAGGAAACGGGGAGGGAATTCCAAAGTCTAACAGTTCAAAGAACATAACTATTAGAGTAGAAGGATTTCCAGTATCTAGGGACCTCAATAGTGAAAGGGTGTGATTTTTCTGCTTGGGATAGTTGGTAGTTGGTATATTATGAGGATATGTATTAGATGTATTTAAATCTGTTTGTCGGTCACTCTTTGGTTTGAAATGGCATTTTCATCATTGTGTCACACTGAAATTCGAAATAAGTTTTTTGTTTATCAGGCTTCAGTTTAAAATAGCATTTTCTTTGTGAAAGAAACATATTGAATGGATACATGTTATATATATATATATATATATATATATATATATATATATAATTTGTTTTTGTGATTTGTTTGTTTGTGGCTAGTGTATAAACATAACCTCAAGGACAAATACCACATCTATGAATATAAGCTTTTATTTTATGTAAGGAATCTTTACAGAATGCTTAACCTGTTCAGAGTTCAAAAGGGAAAAAAAAATTTTCTTTTTGTTTATTTACTTAGTATATTGTGAATGTTTTTTTTTGTTTGTTTGTTTTTGTTTTTTTTTTATTGCTTTTGAATAAAACACAATTCATCGGACAGATCAAGAAACCTTTTGTTGAATTTCAGAAAATGCTTGAGAGCTGTCTTTTTTCTGCAACAATGGCTTTATAATTTGTAAAGTTTTGTGATGTAATCTGTCTATTTAGAAAGTTGGACACTTTATTGCACTGACAGTAAGATTAAAATGCCAATTTCATATTTAAAATATTAAAAATAAACAAAAAACAAAACAATAGCTTTTTAATGTACTGATCATGCATTCCGTGGTGGCATGGAGCGACATCAGCCGCCAACAAGCTCAGTGAATTTCGAGTGGGATGATATGGTCATGTTATGTTAATCAACTCGAATAATTTTTGTTTAGCAATCCCATTTTCCACTCTTATTTATCATCGCAGTGTTGTCTCACTGGCCATTTGGCACATTAACTCTTATCCTCTGTTGGCCTTTTGGTTTCTATAAGTAGTGACTCCTTAATAAAAAAAAAATCTACGGAGATAGTAATCTGTTTATGAGAAATTCATTAGATGATGCACAATTTCTTTTGCATATTTTTCAAAGAAATCTTTTAGAAATCTCACATCATCCACCATATTCTCCAAAACCTTGCACCAACAGATTACAATCTCTTCAGAAATTGACAAAATCCTTTGATTTGATTATGATATACTTCAAGAAGATACCCCCCAAATGAATTTGGTCTAAAACAGAAAAAAAGAAAACTAAGAAATTTTACATTTGTAATTTGAGTCAATTCATTCCAAACAAAAATAGATGTCTCATCTTTCAGTATTATTTCTTCTGTGTATTTGAACAATTTTGATTTGAGAAAAGCTTGTTTCAGTATCAAAATTACTTTAATGATGGGATAATTTCAGGATATTAAGATTCAATTTGGTTGTGGAAGTACTTCAAGAGATTGAGTCAGATGGCACCCTTTTATTGTCATCCAAATTAGTAATTCATAATTTACATCTTGGAAGAAATTTTTGCAAATTACCATTCTAAGTTTAATTTCTAGAAATATTTACAAATTTCAGTGTAGATTTTCTTGAAATATTTTATGGCAAATCATCTGCGTTAATTTGATACATGAAATGCCGAGGGCAAACAATGCATTCCAATGATTCCCTAAATATGATCCTCCATATTGGTAGAGAAAACCAGCACTATCTACTCCCATTCACCTAAACAAAGAAAGGATTGTTTTAGTAGTTTCATTGACCCCCCCCCCCTATTTTTTTATCCCAAATTTAAAATGTTATAGAAAATATTATATAGGGTATTTTTTAACAGCAACAGCACATGAAAAATAAAATGAACAACAAAAGCTCATGTGTGCTAATTCTGGCTCAAACTTAAATCCTGTTAAACTTTCACATTTTTGAAGATCTATAGGATTTTTAATTCGGAAACTTCTATATAAAAGGTGTAAATTATTGAATAAAGATATTGTATTTGTTGATATATTCAACACGGTTAAATAAAACAAACAAACAAAAAATGTAATCATTGCATGAGTTATTATGATTAAGGTGGCTTTCTAAAAATAATTTGAAATGACTGCATTGCGGTGTTAAATAATTTTTAATTTTTAGTTCGTATCATGATAAAAGTAGCGCATATGTTGGTAACAATGGTCTTCTAAGCAGACTTAGTATAGAATTAAATACAATATGAGAATCCAGAAATAGCAATAAATGAATCTACAAGTACAATCAAACGACATCTTGATGGAGCTTGTTTTATACTGAAAAAGATTGTCGTGTGCATGTCGATGTAAACACACCTTCTAATAAATCTGAAAAGAAGATATTTTTAGAAAGCAGACTTAGTATAGAATTAAATACAATACGAGAATGAATAATTATAAATAGATTAAAATTCCATATATATAAGGAGGTATATTTAGTAAAATAAAAAAAGAAAAAAAAAGAAAACGGGAAAAGTGCTCAGTACTTTTAGTAGAGCTAAATATGTTTTTATTATTTCAACCTGGGAGGGGGGCTTAAATCATTAGATTGTTTCTATTGACAGGACAATAATATTATCCTGCCGATTTCCTCAGATAATTCAAGTCAAAATAAAAAATTCTTAAAAATTACAAATAAGTATTAAGAGCTAAGATTTGAAGTGCTGGATAGAGAGGTGAGGGGGAGGAGTGAGAGAGAAGAAAAGGGAGAGAGAGAGGAAGGGGAGGAGTGAGAGGGAAGAAAAGGAAGGGGAAAGAGGGATGGGGTGGGAAGAAATATAGATCATATGTAATTAGGAATTAAAATTAAGGATTAAGGACTAGAAAGAATTTAAAGTTAAAATTAATTAAAAAGAAAAGAGGAGGTTGCTTGTTAAGAGAGGAAGAAAAGAAAAGGAAAATATTATGAGGGTAAGAATGGAAAGCTGAAAGAAAAAACGAAAAGTAGCGTGTCAGATGAACGTCAATTGAAGATAGTCGTAAAACAAAATATGTTGCACTTGCTAAAGCATTGATACATTGGTTAGAATAAATATATATATATATATATATATATATATATATATATAGTAATTTATAAAATATATATGGCGATTAAGCTACACTGAATATTCCGCGTTTCATCCACTCTAGGATTCTTCAGGCTTATGCTTGAATTTTGTGGTTGTTTATTGTTTTTATATATGCACCTTCTATTGGGATTTTAGTTAGCCAATCAGCTTTCTAGTATCCACCGAGCCCTTCCTATCAGTCAATGGACATGCACTTATAGGACAAAGGCCCCTTTTGACCTCTGGTTGACCTGATTCTTTGTGTGTGTTCTATTTAGCCTGGATATCTAGTGTCTTGACCTGTTTTAAATCTAGGTTAGGTTTTTTTTTGATAGAAAAGTTACTAGCCAAACCCACATGATTTTTAGAATATGACATCTTCGTTCTGTGATGAGTATGTACATCATAAATATTTTCTGTATATTTTTTAATAAGTGTAATTCTAAATATACAACAAATTTTATGTTGATACTTGAAGGTATAAATATTCGAATTTCTTCAGATATTTTTTTAACAGCCTTCGTTAAAAAAAAAAAAAAATGAGTATATTGTTCTATTAAACTTTTATTGTTTAAATAATTTAACTTGGTTCGTTTTATTAAAAAAAAAAAAAAAAGTTGAAAAGATATTTTTCACTCAGTAGTGAGCTTTGGAAGATTGTCAGTGAAAGAAATATAATCACCAAAAAATGAGCGTTTCATTATTTCTAGTTGTCACTTCAAAAAATCACTCGCAAATGTGACCGTTTCACTTGCAATGAAGAGCCCTGTATCTCCAACATGTGGGGCGATTTTGTAGCAAAGATGCTGATTGTTCTGTCTTTTCTAATATTATGTTTTCTTTTGCATTCTTCAATGTACGCAGATTCAGCAATCGTGGCCTCATTATGGCTTGCAGTATACCAGGAACATCTGTTTTGAGCTAGGTTTTCCCATAAGTAAGAGTACTACACATTTAAAAAAAAAAATTAGCTTTAAAAACTCCTAAAATTCATACCAGAATTTGAACTATGGTACACTGTATAAATTTGTTAAGTAACAATCACTTGGCCTTTTGGCTGGGAACAAAGTTTAGTATCTGTTCTGATAATACATTTCACCTTTTCTGTCCTCAGTCAGTGGAGGAGAAATCCTTCATGACTGAGGTAATTCTTATTTTTGTTTCTATCTAGAGTACTCCTTTTTGGGAAGTTTGATTTTCTTCACATTAAAAACCAACCTTGTGTCTTAAGGAGAGGCAAGTAAACAGATACAACCGGTTCTAAACGGCAATCTTCTGTTCAGGTGATACTAAAATGATAATAGTCGTCCGATAATACGAATTTCAATCCTTTTCTGAAAAATTTTGAAATAAGCTGATTTTAATATTAAAAAAAAAAGTTCTTAGAATGATACAACGTTGTTCTCTTTGACTCATCTTTGATCTTTTCCCAAAATTGTCTCATTCTTTTTACTGTGTATCATTATAATTGAATGAATAAATTATATTTTGGAAAATCGACAAAAATTTGCGGAATGTAATTGGCTTGCGGATCATGGTCTTTTATTGGTCATTTTTTTTTTTTTTTTTCTAACATTAATTTCATTACTCACTTATCTTGAACTCTAAAAGTTTGATGAAAAATGGTTCTTATTTATTTTGTAAATTTTAATTAAAATTTCACAGTTGAATTGACATATTAACGTATTTACATAGATTTTTGGAATGCATACTTAACTGTTTAAAAATGTTAATATTATCCAAATGTGAGAAATTGTGATTTCTTGACTGGAATTTAAATACTAATGCTAGTATGTTCCTCACACATTCCCCAGGTTTTGTAAGAAGACGATGTAGTGGGAGGAACATATTTCCGGTTTGGGTGCTATAGGTGGTGACTGGGAATGAAAACTTGGAATGAGGAAGATATTTTTTTTTTAAAATGCGGGTTCATGAACATTTTGACTGAAAAACATGAGTTCATATTATTAACAATTTAAAAACAAACAAATATTTCTCATTGTTGAAATCTGTAAAACGTGCAACATTATTACATAAACCTTAACTTCTGAAATTACCATAAGTTTGGATATTGACAACCATTCAGTTTTCTTTGACTATGATGTAAGAACTATATTGGATCATGGTAAATATAGAATTAGAAACAATCCATGGAATTTCCACAGGTTACTGTTAATTTTTTTTTTTCTTTGATTTACCTATGTATCTTGCATATGATCCAATATTTTGAATAATTCAACACAATAAAGGTCATCTTATATGCAAGTATATAGTCTCAGAAATAGTTTATTGTTTTAAAAATACCCTATTTTAAATGGCAAGATTACAAATGCACTCGACACAGTAGATAACAAAAAGTAGAAACATGTGTTAAAAATTGTTTGATGTGTCGGCCATTTTTATTTTAATTTTAGCTATAATTTTAAGTTTTTTTTTTTAATATAGAGGAAGTAGAAGAATATCTGTCCCAGGATGGGTAAAGTTAATTTCTTAAATGAAACTGTCAAATATTAAAATCAATAAATATTGATACTAAACTTTATATGTAGAATCCTTATTTCAATTTTTCAATCCAAATCCATTACATGATTTTGATTTTAGAAAATGTTTACAATTTAAGCTTAAGAAGAAATTAAAATAATCTTGCTTAATTGGTGCTTAATGACTAGGGCTATTACAATAGAATATGTTTATTGTTTTGATTCTCAAATATATATCCAACACAGTTAATCAATCGATAACTACATCACTCTATTTAAAAACATATAAGATATTAACTGATATATACTCGAGGGTCCAAAAGAATATACTCTTGTCATAGCCCTACTAATGACTATGGATCAAATTTAATAGAAATCTAAAATATGTAAATTTTCAGGTTTTTGATTGTGCTCAGATTATGGCCTATTGTTAAAATTTCGTAAAAATCAAATATCTGGATTTTCACAAGGGCCACTATCCTTTTAATTTACCGCCTTTGCATGAAACTAAATAAATTCTAAAATTTCTAATGATTAATTAGTTTAGGAATGAATTCTGTACATAAAAATACATAATAAGCTAATTTTATCTATAAAGACATACAATAGTTATAAATGAATCAAGAAAATATGATTGCTGAATCAACACGTTGTATTACTACATATTCTTAATTATCTTTCCTAGGAAATCTAAAAATTAATTTTGTAATTGAAATTATAACAAAATATTATCTTTATTTTATCGGCAAGTGCTCGTCCGAGCTCCAATCTCTGGTCTCCCATCACCAATTTTTCACAAAAAAAACACCCATCTAGCTGAAACCACTGTCAGTAATTTTCCCCACTCTTTATCTGCCTAAATCAAAACGTAGATTCCATGAATAAGGTTTATTTCTTAAAAGTGCACGCCTGTGGAACTCTCTTCCATTTGCCTGTTTCTCACTTGGATGTCTTCAAGTCCAACATAAACAAATTCCTGTTAAATCGCCCCCTTAAGACACTTTATTAAATCTCCAATACTAATGATTACTACGATACTATCCCATTGATTACTGTACACGCAATAACCCTCCTCCCCGAGTGTCTTCCAGGCCTTGATAAGTGGTGACCTCCATGTAAAAAAATAAATAAATAAATAAAAATACTGGCTAAAGGTCCGGTTCATTTTTTTTCTTTTATATAAAAAAAAATGTTAGTAATTAGTATTGGGACGATTAATCGAAATTGGGAATCAAAAAATTGGAACATTTTAGAGTATGGGGGGGGGATTGGCTTATTTTCTATTGCTCAAAACGATTCTTTTCATTGTTTTTATTTTCTTGTTTTTGTTTAAAACTTAATTTTCTACCATTCATATTAATGATCAAATGATAATGAGGGATGCCCTTTTCTCTTCCCTGCAACCTCTTTCCCACAGAAGAGACGCTGCGAACCAGACTCTGCTTTATCATTATTTTTATGGCTAGTACTCGTCTGAGCTCCAATCTATACCCCCCCCTCGACAAACTTTCATGAACAAACACTCTTCCAGTTGAAACCACTATCAGTAATTCCCCCCCTCTTTATCTGTGCCCAAACCTAAACGTAGATTCCATGGACAAAGCTTCTTTCTTAGAACTGCACACCTGTGGAACTCTCTTCTGTTTGTCTGCTTTCCAGCTGACTACAATTTGGTCGTCTTCAAGTCCAACGTAAACAAGTTCTTGATGAGCCATTCCCTTAAGTAATCCAATTTACCAAATTTCCACTACTAACAATTACTACGATATTGTCCCATTGATGACTGTACACAGAAAAGCTTAGCTCTTATGACCTCAGAGGAAAATTAAGTCTGGAAAGTATAAGAAGATGCATGCTGAACAGGAGACTTTGATGGTAAGGTTATGTTGAAAAAATGAGTTCTTTGGTTGGTAGATTTAGAACAGTTTAGGTAGCAGGTGCTGTTAGCAAGGGAAGGTCAAGGAAAATATGGAGGAAGTGATAAGGATGGATCTGAGAAAAAGAGGATAAATAAAGACTTGATTAGTTTAAATATCAGTTTCTAAAAGCCGTCCAACACATGTCGACATGTGAAACGGGCGTTAAACTGAATATTGGTGATGACTCCCACTTTTTAATAATAAGCAATTATACTGATCTTACTTTTATTTTTTTATTTTTTATTTATTTTTTTTTTAAGTCTCCTTCCTTTTCCAATGCTTTATTATTTTGAATCACGTTTTTAAATTTTTTATTGTAAATTTTTATAGTTTCACCTTTGTAAATGTTTTTCTTTTCTTATTTGGAGACCCAATAGTTTGGCAATGCAATCATTTACCCCCCCCCCCTGTTTTTTCTGGTTTTTATTTTGGGACGCGAGTCAATAATTATTAATTTCATTTGAAAGGTTTAAAAAAAAAAAAAAAAAAAAAAAAAAAAAAAAAAAAAAAACCTGATAGGACTTCATATTCCTGTGTGTGAGTGAGGTGGGATATGTATTTTGTTAGTTTCTTCCTCTTCCAAAAAGCTATGCTTTATTGGGGGGGAGGTGACATTTTTAGCAAAATGTTTTCACTGTCTCATCCTATTTTTGTGATCTCAGAACGAACACACACACACACACACACACACACACACACACACACACACACACACACACACACACACACACACTTCCTTCCTTCCTTCCTTTGCTTGTGATGTGTTCATTTTTGCAATCTTACAGGTGGGGGTAGAATCATCAGTGATTCATCTTGTTCTTTCTGCTGTTCTCCCAAGTTTTTGTTTTGGTACAACCCCTCCCCATGATCTTCCTCTTCCTCGCTATTACAAGTGTATCACCCACCCTCCTCGTTTCAGTTTGTTTCTTTGATGCCAAGATCACTTTACACCATATGCTCCCCTTGCGTTGTTGTCTTTGTCTTCTGTTACATAGTCACTGTTTTATTCCATAATCGCAGCTTGTTTTGAAAAAAAGGTGTTACATCATGCATCTATTGACAAAACGTTGAAGTTTACAAATTAGAGATGATCGTTTGCTTTCTTTCAGGAAGTATCTCGCTTGTTGGTCTTCTGAAATAAGTCTCACCTTACACTCTTAGAAATGTCAGATAAGGTTGATGTAGTATGAGTGACCCTGCGTTTTTTTGAGGTTCAGTCATTTACAAAAAATCCTGTCTCCTCACATTACCTCCAATTTGGAGCCACCAGAAAAGATAAGGCCAATAAACGTTTAAAATCAACTGATCACCAAAGGTGAAATACAAACAAAAAATTAAAAATCGATGTTATTAATATAAAAAAAATTTAAAAATCGATGTTATTAATATAAAAAAAATTAAAACTTCATTTATTTTTTTAAATGAATTGTTTCAAAATTAAATATTGTTGACTCATTGACATAACCAGTTTTAAAAACATATTTAATTTCTTTTTATTTTAATGTAATCTTGATACACAGCGAATTGTTTATTTATGTTGATATAACTTTTCCCCTCTCTCATATTTAAATTTCGTATGATTTGGATTCTTCTATTGTTCTCATCCTGTGCATTATTTTTCACATTTCGGTCGTTTTAACTTTCGACCTTCTCCAGGTTTCAAATTCGGAAATCTTTTTATCGAACTCTGGGAATCTACACGAGATTTTGAACGGAGGGGGGCTTTGCCCGGGCATAAAATACGCTTAAATATGATATTTTAATTTGTCCAGATTTCGTATATATCATTAGAGTCGTGATTTCAAAATTTTAATTAAAAAAAAAACAAGTATTTGGGTGCCATCAGCTAAAATCGAAAGCAAATCTGTAGCATTCAAAGCTGGTGACGTTACCACTGTACCAATGTGACACACACATGAACTGATTAAAAATAAACTAAGATGAATGTACAAAATGTATAACGATTTTTTTTCAATATGGACCCATTTTTGACCCCTAAAAAACTATACTAACCAATTAAAGACCCATAAAAGAATGGTTCGTAAAAAATCCAATCATTTGAGTTCCCTAGCGTCGCTCTGCAACTTTTAGTTTCAGAGGAGATAGAGTTTGAAAATATGGAGACAGACAGACAGACAGACATGTAGCCTTTTATATTTTAATTTCCCAACAATGCACCTTTTAATTTGATTTTTACCATTATTTCTTTAGCCATGATCAAGTAGAAATTTTAATGTGAGACGATTCTTAATAATCTCATGTCGCAAATATTTAATCCTCAATCTCCAAATTGTTACTTTGATGTGATTGTTAACAAATATGTTTTTTGTTATGTCATGTGTTCGTGTGGAGAATTTAAAGTGAAAACAATCTAACCCTGTAAGTATAATAATAAAATGTTCAATTCTAAATTTCGTATAAGTTTTTGATTTTGACATACAGATTCCCAAGTTCAATTATTAGGATCCAAAAGTGCAAAAAGATGCACCCGAAAAGGTCGAAGGTTACATTGGCCAAAATTTTGTGAATATAACAACCAAGATGTGAAAATGTATTTGGAGTAATGGAACTACCGTTTTCATCATGGATGCTATTTAAAAAAAAAAAAAAAATCTTCTACCAATGTAACCTCCAACCTTCTTCAGTTGCATCTTGCTGAATTCTGGAATCCATGCAGAATTTTGAACCGAACTCTTTATTTAAGCCATGGAAGCAGTTGCTTTTATCTTAGACATAAAAATCTTGAATAATTCTTAATTGTAGTTTTAGTATCATTTGTAATGAGATTAAATCATCACTTTCCCAAAGATTGTCACTTAAAACTGATTATCACTTAGCACTTTATCCGTTGTGCTATGGGACAATTTTAGTATGACCTTTGGGGACCTTAAACGTATTCTTTATATATGCAATGTTACTATTTGTGCATGTGTATATGTTTGTATGTGTGTGCGTATATTATATATATATATATATATATATATATATATATATATAATTTTATTCCTCTATTTTTAGTATTTACTTTGACAGTATATGATACATAAGTAGACCTAAATAGTAAGTTTTGAAAACATATATGGCAATTAAGTTACACAGTATTTTCCGCATTCCATCCTCGTGAAGATTTGTCAGGCTCTCTCTCTCTCTCTCTCTCTCTCTATATATATATATATATATATATATATATATATATATATATATATATATATAAAATCCTATAACAGACACGAGGGGAAAATGAATGAACACGTATCCAAGGCAATGACAAAAATTCTAGAGAAAGACCTCCAATCTATAGTGGAATGTGGACAAAAATGGATGGTCTCATTCAATGCTGCTAAGACTAAGCTCGTTTCCTTTAATAACCACAAGAAACTTTCTCAACCATTAATAGCCATGGCTAATGATACATTACCTGAAAGTAGCTCGTTCAAACTCCTCAACTTAACATTCACGGGGAACAGGAGTTGGAACAGATACATTGAGATGCCAGAATGCTACTTACACCTGAGAGTATCCTGTATCTTTACAAGGCCACCATTCGCTCATGTATTGTTATCACATTTGGGCTGGTGCATCTTTTTCTTTTTTTTTTTTTTTTTTACATAGACGTCACCACTTATCAAGGCCGATAGGCCACTCAAGGATAAGGGTTAAAGAGTGTAGAGTAGTCAAAAGGACAATATAGTAATCGATAGTAATGGAAGTTCGGTAAATTTGTTAACTTAAGTGGAACGGCTCATCAGAAACTTGTTCACGTTGGACTTGAAGACAACCATATTATAGAAAGCTGGAAAGCAGGAAAACGGAAGACAATTCCACAGGCGTGCAGTTCTAAGGAAGAAGCTTTGATCATGGAATCTATGTTTAGGTTTAGGTACAGATAAAGAGTGGGGAAAATTATTGATAACGTTTTCAGCTAGTCTAGTGTTTCTTGTGAAAGTTTGGCGAGGGGGGACCATAGATTGAAGCTCAGTCAAACACTTTCCATGAAAATAACGATAAAGCAGAGACAAACTCGCAACATCTCTTCTGTGAGACAGAGGTTGCAGCGAAGAGAAAAGGACATCTCCCACCAGGCCCCGAAGTCTATTTTGAACTCTATCAAAGCAGGACAAGTCTTTTCTAGCAGCTCCTGCCCATATGTGGCAACAGTACTCCATCCTTGGACGTATCTGGCTCTTATATAGATAGAGAATTGCATCAGCAGTGAGATATCTACTGGATCGATAGAAGGATCCGACCATTTTTCCAGCGGCCTTGGCAACAGATTTGATGTACGTATTCCGTTTAAGATCAGGAGTAAAGGTCAAGCCCAGAAGCCTGTCAAAACTTGAGGCCTCCCCAAGACGAGAGCCATTCATTTCAATTGATGCCAGATGTGGATCAGAACGTTGATGATGTAAAGATAGAAGCTTGGTTTTAGATGCATTAAAAGTAACCAGCCACTCCTTTCCCCATTGTACGTGATCAAGATCAGAGGGGAGAGAATCGGAGAGAACTTGGTCGTTTACTGTCTTAGATGTGCTACCATAGATAGTAGTGTCATCAGCAAAAATGTCTACGAATGATGTAAGGATGTGATTTGAAGATCATTAATGTAGATCAGGAAAAGAGTTGGGCCCAGGATCGACCCCTGAGGGACTCCAGCATTTATACTGTGAGCTTCTGATTTTTGCCCATCAACTACTACTCTTATGAACCTATCAGAGTTCTGCTAATGGTCTCTTTCTCTTAGACAGGGTTTAAAAGAGTCGCCAACCTAATAGATCCCACACTATCAGCTAGGCTTCAACCTCTGTCCCATCAACAAAATGTTGCATCCCTCTGCCTATTTTACAAGTACTTTAATGGTAGATGCTCCGACAAATTACAAGCCCTAGTACCACCTTCACGTAAATACCTCCGACAAACACAACAAGCAGCAAAATCCCACCCCTACACAGTAGAAATCTCTAAATGTAAGGAAGTCTTTTACTCAAATAGTTTCTTTTCTAAGACTGTAAGACTTTGGAACTCCCTTCCGGATTCCTGTTTCCCCGACTGTACTGACATACAGAAGTTCAAATGTAATGTAAACAGATATCTTGCTGTTCAGCTCCCCACATAGTACCCCTACAAATTATGTCCCAGGTAGTAGCTCCCTACATCAAAGTGGCACTTGTTTGTGGTGAAAATGCAATAAAAAATATATATGTTTGTGTTTGTGTCTGTATGTACAATTTATAAATACAAATTATTTATCTTCATTTTGAAAAAAAATTTTTTTTATATCTTTTCATTTATAAACTCTGAATTTTAAACTGCGTAGAACCGACTCATCTTTTATGTCTATTTTTCCTTTTGTTTTATTTTATTTTATTTTTTTTCATGCATTAATCATCTTGCACCATTTATTTCTGGTGCCAATCCTTTCCAATACTTTTTATCAGTTGATTACACCATAATGAAATCTTTCCCCTATCCTACAACCTCTACATTTCTTTTTTTTCCCCCTCCTGTTTCGCAGCTATCTCTCATTCTAAGACTGCATTTCACAAATCTTGAGAGAAGAGGGTGATAATAATAATCAGGTGAATAATTCCAAACTAGTTGAACTATCATTAAAAAAAAAAACATTTTTGAAATTTATTTACGTTCCTATTTAACATTGTCCATGTGTCCTTTTATTTATATTTTTGTTTCACACTTTTTTTTCTTTTTTTTTTTTTTTTAAATTAGGCCAATTTTTTTTTATGCTAAATTATTTTTTTTTTTTAAATACTATTTTGAAAGTTAAAATTTTATTATTGCTTATTAATTGAACCAAAATGTTATAAAGCTATGACTAATCTTTTGGTTCTTGTCACAGAATTCCCCTGATGTTAAAAACAAAAATCAAGAAAAATCTGTATGATGTACATACATGTGACAAAACGAAAATATCATATTCCAAAAATCACATCAATTGATCAAGTAATTTTATTTTTAATAGGAAAATCAAATTTTATAAGTGATTGAAGAGCAGCTGTCTTGTTTGTCGTTTGAAAACAATCTTTAAAAAAAAAAAGAAAATAACAAAGGACATAACTCAACAATAATTAAAACGTGCGATATTTATGTTGTAATGCCTACAAATTCCCATGAATCACTTAAAAAGTATGTTCTTTATAAGAATAAAACTACTTGATAAATTTATGTAAGTTTTGGAATATGTTTTCATACAGCTATTTCTTTATTTTGTTTTTTTTTTAATATAGGTGGAATTCTGGACAAGAACCAAATTTTTAATCTCCATGAAATTAGAAGTAAAATTTCCAAAATTTAAAATTTTTTAATAAATAAAATTTGCTAAGAATTTTAAAGCCGGGAATGACTTTCTATTTGACAGTTTAAATGTTTTCAAATTCGTTTTGAATTTGAAGACGATGATGAAACAATTAATTCTTGGGTGATGGGGGGGGGGCAATGATATTAGCTATTATAATAAAATAGCTTACTTGGGTACAAGGAAAGCAAAATGCATTCTGGTGAATTTAATTTTGTATTTATCTATTTATTTTTTTTTAATAAAATCTTTCAATTTTGTTTTATTTCATACAATTACATTTTTTGTTTTCAATAATTAATATTCAATTAATTAATTAATTAATTAAAAAACTAAATGATTAAAAAATATCTTAATGCAAAAAATATATAACACACACATGAATTTGCCTCATATGTTTGTTAATATAGATATAATTATTTACAGATATGTCCTGTGAAAGAGATAATTTTGTTTGATGTAGCAGAGTGATCTTGGCTACGATATTCAAGTAATAATCTAGTAAGTCTCATTAATGAACAAATGCTTGTGGTCGGACCTGGTACATCTGAAAGCATAAGACTTTCGGCGTATCCTTTGATGTCTCCCCCAAACTGTTCTAACATATGGTATTAATGGCTTACACAAGCCAATCATATTCTTGTGAGAAGGAACCTGAAGCTATTCATATTAATTACATCACTTGAACACTCACAGAATATATTAGAGGAATATACAGATTAAATTCTCTAAGCTTTTTCATCAGATAGACTCTAAAAAGTCTCTTGGTAAATATTTTAATCCTTATATATGAATTCAGTCCATTTTGCTGGAATAAAGTTAATTTTAACCTGATTAGATAATTTGTTGAAAAAAAAAAAAATCCAATTTAAGATTGCTGCAAGTGTCCCAGACTCTTGGGTGAGCAACATCTCACATCTGCTTCTCATGCAATCCGAAGATTGATATTAGTCAGGTTGCATGTTGTCATATCGCTCTTTATGCACTTAAGAAGCAATATATCTTCCTCTGTCTACAGCACTTCCTAGTTCCAGGATATTCAAACGTTTTATAGAGTTGATGTAAGAGGGGAGAAACACTGTGCATAACATGTTATATTGACTTTTCATGCGTATCTTCCTTGGTCTACCACGCTCTCTAGTTCTCTTGTATATCCAAACACGTTATAGAGTTGATGCCAAAAATCGCCTGCTGTACAACTCGAACTACCTGATACACATGTAAGGTGTTCATAATCCCATCAATACCAAGAATCTGATGAAGCGCAATTGATCGGATCCTTTCTCCCAGTTTGCAGCTGCATATCTGCCTGATGGCTGCACAGTTATGTGCATTACAATCGCGTTGACACACTGGTTCTCGTCGGATCACCAAAGTTAAGCAACACTGAGTCTGACCAGTACCAAATGAATGACCAGTTGGGACAATCAAGTCTGTGTATTTAGGTAGGATATCAAGTCAGTCTTTCCATTTTCCAATTCCGTATAGTGGTGACATGCACACACATTAACAGTCATATGAAAAGATGATGGAGTTTACCGAACTCCATCATTTCGACTGCGGGTTAATGATGATGAAAAAAAGATGTTATGTTGAAGCTGTTACAGAGTAAGCGTGTTTGGGACCATATCTCGTTGTCACACAAGATGGCATAGTGAACACAAGCTAAAAATGTAACATTGTGTATATGAGTGTATGGGAAGATAGCAGCAACAAAGGATGGCTGGCTTGCAAAGAGATTAGCAGCAGCAATAGCCGAAAAACGCGCATATGCAAATTAAGAAGTGTGTGTGTTGTGTGAGAAAAAAAGGGGAAAAAAGGAGAAAAAATGCACCATGAGGTTGGGGGGGGGTCGACGTCAAAGAAAATGGATGTGTAAAGGCGAGAATGAGCTGGCTGTGCATGCGTTTGGAGGAAGGAGAAACATGAACAAGGCTAGATGGGCATGTGGCAACTAAAGACTTTTTAAGTGGTGTTGAGACTGGAGAGTAATGTGTAATAAACACTTTTTATTAAAAAAGAAAAAAATGCCAACCCGGATTTTTATTTACTTTTGTTTGTGATGGCTACGTTACAAAAATACTGCCTCGAATCTTGATGTAAGTATTTCATGAACGTTCTATAGATAATATAACAGCAAGCATATATAATTTCAAAATATAGGTGTTTATATACAGGTGCAGTGTAAACACATGATACATGTGTGAATCACCGGAGACACCAATTGTGTAAAGTATTTGTAATCCCACCAATACCAAAATTCTGATGAATCCTAATGGATGGAATCCTTCCTTCCAGTTTGCAGCTATATAACCATTTGATACTGATACTGCTGCAGGTCAAAAATGTTTGAGTATTCCTTGATAGAATTCAAAGACTTAGAGAAAATGGATGACTGAAAGCAGTTCCAGTATGGGGAAAAACCTTGAGTCCTTATTTTGGGATTTCCTTCATTAATTGCAATTTCATCCATAAAGAAAAGTACTTTACAGCCATTTGTATTTTTCCTAGCTTCCAGCAGCTGGCATTCTCACATGGTCACCCATCTAAATAATGATGAAGCTCAAAATTGCTTAACTTTGGTAATTTAATAAGAACCAATGTGTCAATGACTGCATGTGAAATGGCTTCTCTGTAAGAGTACATAATCAAGTATGTTTTTGTAGCTGGAGACATTGAATGCTTCTATTGTATTGAAAGTCAGCCAAAGTGATGTTTCTAGCTCTAATCTACAATAACAACATTGTGGATAAAGTATCCAGTGTTCAATTATAACTGAACCATGTTTTTTCTTCAAATAACACCCTTGGAGTGTCCGGTCTCGATATTCAAAACCAAAGTGGCATAAATCTACATTTTCAATTTCTCAATCATGATGAAAGTGGGTTATCATTGTAATAAATATACAAGAGCATTTTGATCAGGTCAATCAGAATGACATTTTTTTTTATTGAGACTGTAAAAAAAAAATAAAAATAATCGACCTCATTATTTTTTACAAAGAATTTCAACAAGATCAGACTTTTCTATTACAAAGAATGATGATTGAATTTTTATTTTTTAGTCAGCATGTAAAATGGATGATAATGATTTTTTTTTCTTACTCCAAACAAAAAATAGGGAGGAAATTCCAAAGTCTAGCAATGCAAAGGAAAAAAATATTTTAATTCTTATTATCCTTATTATTATTAAAAAAAAAACAAACAAAAAAATGCTCGCTGGAGATGATTATTGTAAAACAAACCAAGGCAAAATCTCTTAGTAAATAGACATTCGTTAACGAAGGTTTTGCTGGATATTATAACATAGATAAAACATTTTATTTTCATTTGATTCTCATATTAAAATATTGGATAATTGAATAAAAAAATTTTTTTTCATAATATTTTTGTTCGTGGGTCTATTTATTAATGTTTGATTTTATATCAAACATTAATATTTAAAAATCTACGTATGTATGTTTTTATATTAATGTTTGATTCTGTATCAGAAAACACTATGTGATATACATATATCTGTACGTGATGTTGCCAAGCTAATCAAAAACCTTGATTCCAGTAAAGCAACTGGCCCTGACGGTATTCCAATTATAGTACTCAAAAAAACTTCAACCAGAACTAGCGCCCATACTTACAAAACTGTTTAAACATTGTCTTAAGGAGAATAGCTTCCCATCACCCTGGAAAATCTCACCAGTATGCCCTGTATTTAAGAATTCAGGTGATCGCTCATCCCCCTCTCAGTACAGGCCAATAAGTCTCCTGTGCGTCATGAGCAAGTTGCTGGAATCTGTTAAATATAGAAGTAATCAACCATCTAAACAAAAATAACCTTCTTAGTGACACTCAATATGGTTTCCGTTCTGCTAGATCTACAGCAGATGTGCTTTCAGTTATATCTCATAGGATTAGCAAATCTCTCGACGGAGGCAACCTTTCTAGGGCAATTGCTCTTGACATATCTAAGGCCTTTGATAGGGTATGGCATAAAGGTTTACTTCACAAGATCTCTAGCTATGGTATAGCTGGAAATGTCTTCTCAATTATTAAATCATTTTTTTCTGATAGGTTCATAAGAGTAGTAGTTGATGGGCAAACATCAGAAGCTCACAGTATTAATGCTGGAGTTCCTCAGTGTTCCATCCTGGGCCCAACTCTTTTCCTGATCTACATTAATGATCTTCCAAATCACATCCTTACATTATTTGTAGACATTTATGCTGATGACACTACCGTTTATGGTAGCACATCTAAGACAGTAAACAACCAAGTTCTCTCCGATTCTCTCTCCTCTGATCTTGAGCATGTGGTACAATGGGGAAAGGAGTAGCTGGTTACTTTTAATGCATCTAAAACCAAGTTTCTCTCTTTACATCAACATTCTGATCCACATCTAGCATCAATTGAAATGAATGGCAATCGTCTTCAGGAGGCCTCAAGTTTTGACAAGCTTCTGGGCTTGACCATTACTCCTGATCTTAAATGGAACACATACATCAGATCTGTTGCCAAGGCCGCTGGAAAAATGGTGGGATCTTTCTATTGATACAGTAGATATCTCACTGCTGATGCAATTCCTATCTATATAAGAGCCAGGTACGTCCAAGGATGGAGTACTATTGCTACATCTGGGCAGGAGCTACTAGAAAGGACTTGTCCTGCCTTGATAGAGTTAAAAATAGACTTCATAGATTCGTAGATGTCCTTTTCTCTTCCCTGTAACCTCTATTTCACGGAAGAGATGTTGCGAGTTTGTCTCTGATGTATCGTTATTTTTATGGAAAGTGTTCGACTGAGCTTCAGTCTGTGGTCCCCCCTCGCCAAACTTTCACAAGAAACACTCGTCTAGCTGAAAACACTATCAATAATTCCCCCCACTCTTTATCTGTGCCTAAACCTAAACGTAGATTCCATGAACAAAGCTTCTTTCTTAGAACTGCACGCCTGTGGAATTGTCTTCCGTTTTCCTGCTTTCCGGCTGGTTGTCTTCAAGTCTAACGTAAATAAGTTCTTGATGAGCCGTTGCATATAAGTTAACAAATTTACCGAATTTTCATTACTAATGATTACTATATTGTCCAATTTCTACTGTACACTCTTTAACCCTTATCCTCGATTGGCCTCTTTGCCATGATAATGTGGTGATGCCTGTGTAAAAAAAGAAAAAGAAAAAAAGAGTATTTCTATTGTACTGAATCCTATTAACTTCTGTTTGAACCTCCATGACAGAAAATAATCTGAATTAAAATAATGAAAACTCTGTTTCACTGAAAGCAATTTATATTCCTTTCACATCATATACTTTGTAACCTCTATCAGTACAAGATAGACTCGCCTATTTTAAAAACAATTCATTGAAATAAACTAAACAGAAACACAAGTCTGCAGCTTTTGGTCCGGTGGCGGTTTACTATTGTAGGAAACTTGAAACGAAATATCTAATTGACTTTTTTCTTTCTTTTCGCTTGTTTTCTGCATATATTTTTAACTCTGGCTTGGATTTCTTTTTTGCACAATCTTTATTTTCTCAACTAAAGCTCTGCTAGCAGCACGGTGCCAAATGGAAAGCTGAGTTTTGGGACACTAAAACCTAAACAATAGAAAAATCCTGAGTGATTTTACCTTCTCTTTCTTCATGTACATTAATCTATATATATAAATCTCACCTGTCTGTTTGAATGTATGTATGTTTGTATGTCTGCCTAAAACTTGCGACAGATTTTCACAAGATTTGTGTTGTTTTTAAGCTCAACCCTTCGGACGACAAATATCGAAAAATTGGCTAAAAACATTAATTTCTTCACTCTTAACTTGGCACTTTTCTACAGGAAGGATTGCTTTTTTCATTGATATTTTCGAAAATCATCCTCTCTTTTTGATTGACTAGCCTTAATTTAAACCTACGTCACTTCCAGTTTGATGATAGACACACCAGCAAAGACATTTTTTTGCACATTCTTTTCCTCCTTGGCAGTACAAGTTTAAGCTTGCCTGCCTACTACAACTTTTTTTTTTTTTTGCTTAAAACACCCGGGCAACGCCGGACACTTAAACTAGTTATTAATAAAAGGGAAAGGTAGTTTGCTTGAAGCATAACTAGTAAACATATTTAAGTGTAGCAATGTAGAATCCTGGGATAATGAAGTGATGTGACATAGGTGGGGGGGGGCGAAGATTTGTTGATTTTATAAACCTTTGTATATCTATTTTAAATTTTTTTAAATCAATCACATATATAAATCGGTAAATATGAACTTACTATTTAATCTAACTGGGATGGTAGATGTCTTTAATATTTCAAGAATAGCATCTTTTTTTCAAAAAAGAAAATATATCACTTCAATACAATGGTATTCTACATTGCTACAACCTTCTTATGCACTAAAATATTTAATTATTATAATTAATTTTTAAGAAGACAATTTTTATTTATTTTATTTAATTATTTACAGACTATTCTTCTCCTCTTGTTGTTTTACAACGTTTCGGCCAATTATTCCTCTGGCCTTCGTCAGGTGGTTAACTATAATAGGATAGAAATGTTGAATCTCTCAACTACATCCACAGCAATTACTGCCTTCCATAGTTGTCGTCATCTAACTACGGTTTGGCCAACTAATCCTCTGGTTGGCTTTGGGTGGGACTGAAATTGCTATCTTCAGACAGTGCTCACCTAGAACTGTAGATATTCCGCATCTCTATCCACTGCGCCATGGGCCCCAAACTAGAAGGAGAGGATAATAGTCCGCAAATAATTAAATAAAATAAATGATACAAATTATTTATCTCACAATTCCAAGTTAATTCAATAAGACAATTTTTCTTTTTAATTTTTATTTATTAAATATCAAAAAAATTTAAAAAAATGTTTTTAATAAATTGTTTAACATTAGATTTATATTAAAGGTGATTATATGATTATTTTCAAGTTGCACGTCTCTTTTTGAGTTCTAGTTTCTGCTGTACATTCAGTTTCTACAGTAAATGCTGTAATAATAAAATGAACAAGATCTTCTTTCAGTAAGTGTTTATAAATGGGAAAGATATCTTTTCCAGAACATTCACCATGAAGCTGAACCCTCAACAGAAAACGCAACTTGAAAATAATGGATTTTATTATTACAACACAATAATATTTACTACAATGTACAAATCTTAAGAGAATTAAAAAAAAAAAAAATAGATAAGATTAGACGAGTTGAATTTAAATGTCATTTTAATTAATTTAATTGTCTGAAATCCATTCTTTATTAATGCATGAAGAAAGCAAACACAGACTGTGGATTTGAGATAATTTTTCGATTGCGTAGGTTTTGGTGTCCCAAATTCACCTTTCCATTTGGTAGCGTACTACTACTAGTGCTTCGGCTAACCTTATTTTTTTATGCTAAGTCTTCATTGACCTTAGAAAGGCTAATTTTAGAAACCTATTAGACCTACTCATGACCCGTAAGATCACCACCCTAACCTCTATTTTACTTCAATTTTATTTGAAAAATCTGTGAATTATGACATATCGGTTAAGAAGTTCTTGCAAAAAAAAAAAAAAAAAGCAAACCCTAAGACAAATGGAACCCAAAACAGCAGATCTGAAGCTAGCCTGCCAGAACAATATATATATATATATATATATATATATATATATATACACACACACATACACACACACACACACACACAAATTTAGACATATTTTATTGGCTTGAAAATATAGGTTCTTTTTTACCAATTCTCATACTATTTTAACCTTAGAATAGTACTATAATCCTCAAAAAGCCTGCAAATTTACATGTAGTTTTGTCCGATAGGACCAAAGATATGAGCATTTCAATATTCAATTAGGACTACAAATAAATATATAAATATATATATATATATATATATATATATGAATGAAAATTTATATATAAAAAAAAAAAAAAGAATACGAAAAGTGTAAAAGTTTATAACTTTCCTTTATTCGTTTTCTATTGTTGATGTGCAGGAATACAAAATATTATGAAATTAAAGAATTTTTATTACACTTACATAATTTTTAACAGTTTCATCAGCGTGGTGAAAGATATACGACCATTTTTGACAATTTCATAAGTTCCAAATCTCAGCGACTATTGATCAGAATCAAGCTTGTTGGAAAGCTAATGACCTGAATTGTGTAGTGGGTTATGTGACATTTGCCCTTAAGGTCGCACATTACGGGGGTCATCCATCATCCAGAGCCAACTTTTACCACTTTTTTACATTTATAAAATGTTTTAATCATAGTCCTTTGTTTTCCTAGTTTTTGCATTTGCATATGAATTACAAAATATCTGATATTTCCCCAAAACCTTTGGCCTTGATGGAGGGAAGACTAAAACTTGCTATTGTTTCAAACAATCAGAAATAACAGCAAGAGGAAAACTTGATTCCAAATATTTCCCACATGTTTTATCTCTTCTCTTTGGTTTTCATGCATAAAGTAAATCTCACAGTGTATTAGGATTATTTGATACTGGAGATATTCATAATCATACCTTATTTCCAATTTGTGGAAGAGTTCATTATTATCCGTAAGGTGGACATTACAACAATATATCTTGTTAAATGCCGTATCAGATTAATCAGTTTGTTTGAATAAAAGTAGAGAGAGAGTGCATTGTATTTTACAGGTTGTAATTCAGTTTGAAGTATTAAGTCAGTGCAAAAGTTTTTGCCGATGTATAATTATATCTTGAAAATGAAAAAAAAAGCCGTATTTTTGAAAATTTTTATTCATAACAATAACGACCTTGGCTTTAAAAATAACCAGATTCCATCTGTCAATGAACTTATTGAAATGCCTCGCTTGTAAAATTCTTTAAGTTTTGATGTGAAATATGAATCTAATTCATCTTCAATCTCTTCATGGTATTAACATAAGGTCATTTAAATGGTTTTGTAATCCTTAAAATAAGTAATGGTCTGAGAGAACTAAATTAAGGAGAATCTGCAGGATGGGGCAAGATTTCCCAACTAAATTCTCTTGGATCTTTGATCAGTATTGTTGTGAGAATGAGCATTATCATGCTCGTAGATGACTCCTTTTCGTTTTCAGGTCAACATTGGTGAGAATATTGCAGAAAAATATGAATAATCTTTTAATAATCTGAAAAAAAAAAACCGTTATAAATTAATCATGATGACATGTTTAATAATAATAACAACAATATGCATAAAATAAATTACAATCGTTTTAAAATTACCTTTTTATAAATTCGCAAAAACTGGTAATAATAATAATATGCATAAAATAAATTACGATCGTTTTAAAATGCTCCTGTAGAAGCAAAACTTTAACATACACGGATCTGATATTTGATATTTCAGTTAAATAGTTATCATGCAGCATAATGAAGAGAAGACCGTGAATAGCTTCGCCAAAAAACGTGTGTGTTTTGTGCCAGTCATCGAAGGGGTGGAGGGTTTTTTTTCTGCGAGTTTGATGCAAACCCGGAAACATCTGACACTAAGTACAGGACAATAAATTAAATGTTTGGTATGCAAATTATTTGTTTCCTTAGCCAGTCACTGACGTTTCAAGCTAAATAAAAACTTGTATACTTTGTCATCCGGGAGTGGGCTGTTGGCATTCTGGCAATGTCTGTTGTGCCAAGCAGTAGTTTGTGTAGTCATGTTTTCGGTGTTTGTGTTCGTTGCTCACGTGTGATTTCGGATGTTATCTACACGACTAAATTATTTGAAGGTCATAAGAATGTTTTGTTATATGGTGTCATTTTGGTAAATAAATGAGGACACACTTTTATTAAAGGAATTTGAAGAGGAAGTTTTTAGCTATAATTCTAAATTGAAAAGAATTTTAAAATAAAATATTTAACAATAGAATATTACTTGATTATTTTTAACTTGGTATGAATTTTTTGGATTAGGAAATGTTAACATTATTTTTCTTCTCTCATCCTCAATTCTTGATCTTTGGCTGAGATGAAGATAAGCATCCATTCTTTCTAAAACCTAAGATTTCTAAGATAGGAGAGATGCTTCTTAACTGAGGCAGTTGTTTCTTGTTTCCCATCTAGAGTGCTTTTTTTTTTTTGAGGAGGGTGGGGCTGGATATCCTCCCTATAAACATCCAACCTTTTGTCCAACTTTACCCTCATGGCAAGGCAACTAAAAAAAGACTCATCTCGTCAATGCTGATATTTATATTTCAATTAAATTTCAGCCAACGTTCCCTTCACCTTTCTTTAAATGTATTGTCCATTAGCAGTGATGTTTTTCTTGTATCCAAATAGGATGCCATACACTGATGCTTCCCATCTATGTAAACTTGATAAACTAGATATTTGAAAGTTTATTTAATTAATGAACACCTACTCATGCAACAGTGAGCCTGGTCAGTACTAAAATCGGTGGCCATTTTGGAATTACAGCTGTTGTATTGGCTCTCAGCTTATTTCGGCATTTTCTCCAGTTGTCTAGCACTTTTCCTTGCCACTGGACTCGAGCTGTGTTGATTCAGGAGAGGTGTGGTTTAGGGTTGCTCAACCCTTGCCTCACAATTACATGCGCTGGTACCCTTACAGGTGGTATCTATTGTCTCTTGAGACTGAATGTAGGCGTCTTACTCGTGCAGTGTGGCATGCGACACATAACATGGATGTTCTTCTAAACAGATTGCAATTTAGATTGAAATGGCAAAACAATGGATTATTTGAACTATTTTCCAATGTGGATGTTATTTTCACAACGTTTCGGATGATGTAACCTTTGAACTTGTTCGGGTACATCTTTTCAAACTCTGGAATCTTTATGGTGAATTCAGCAAATTCATAATATGTTTAAGAGTTTGACTGAAATGAAATGTATTATTTAGATTTGTTGGACTTTAGTATTATTTTCACAATGCCTTGGATGATGTAATATTCTTCATCTGTTAAAACTTTGGAATTTTTATATCGAACTCGGCAGATTCTGAATAGGTTCCTGAGTTTGACGTAAAGATTCCCTGAATTATATATTTATATATTTTCAAATCAAATATATGAGCAAAAAATAGTAATGTGCAAATATCAATGTAAAAATGCAGAAGGTGTGAGTGTGTATATGTGTGTGTATATATATATATATATATATATATATTCGCCCTTTGGAAGGTCTTGTTTTTAATCCTTCAAGGGCGAATGAACTCTTTTTCTGGGTCAACGGCCAACTAGCACCGTGTATATTTGTGTGTGTGTATATGTGTATTGGGGTGGAGAGGGCTCCCGTAAGCCGTGGTGAAGGCAACCTTTCTAGGAGAAGCAAATCTCTGATTTAAAAAACCATAAAGCGGAAGACCATTTCCCCCGCATTAAGCTGGTGTGCAGTTTAATTTGTTGCTGGCTATCTTGCTATTGCTTGTTGCTGGATCTCAACATTTTGAACCGAGAGAGAGACTTAGCTGTCGTACAAAGCTAAGACTCTGTAACATCATCTTTGTATAGATACTCCCTCAGGTATTTGGGCTCATGGATTTTAAATGTCTGAGGGAGTGGCATTCGTCTGACAAGACGTTGCAATCATCATATATATATGTATATATACATACATACACACTCAAAAAAAATTTTTAATGAGGAAGTCACTACTTATCAAGGCTAGAAGGCCACTCAAGGATAAAGATTAATGAGTGCATGGTACTCACGGAGACAACAGCGTAGTGAACATTAGTGGTGGAAATTGGGTAGAATTAGATTATTTAAGGGGGCATCTTAATGTGAACTTGTTTACATTAGACTTGAAGATAACCATGTCGTAGTTAGCTGAAAAGCATGTCAGTGGAACAGAATTCCACAGGCAAGCAGTTGTAGGAAAGAAGCTTTGTTCATGGAATTTATGTTTTGATTTAGGCACAGATAATGTGGAGGAAATTGTTGATAGTGGTTGTAGCTAGACAAGTGTTTTTTTTTGTGTAAGTATGGCAGAGATCAAAGCTCAAACAAGCATTTGCAATGAAAATATAATGATAGAGCAGAGACAGGCTCGTGATGTCTTTTCAGTGGTATATGTGGATATGGTATGTATTATTCCTGCCTCATCTATTAGGCTGTTTTATAAAGCAAAAACATGGAGAATGCTGTTTTTTTTTTGGGGGGGGGGGTTCTATTGAGACAAAGTGTCTATGTTACACCTTTTTCTAATTCTTGTGGAGACCAGAACTTTACACTAGGATGGAAAAACTCCTCAAAATATAGATTTAAATTTCCATTGAAGATATATATTGAATTCTCATGTTTGGAGGGGGGTCCTATTTCGTTATTAATATTTAAAAAAATTAAAACATTAACAAACTGAGGAAGTCATATATTCAGACCAATTACCTTTCATTAATTTCAAACCAATTTTAACATTTGATGTTCAAATTTAAAAATAAAAATGCACATTTGAAAACAAAATATTTAAAAAGAAAACAAAAAAATTATAATAATAATTTTAATATTAAACAAATAAGAAATATCACCCATTTACAATAAGTCAATAATAAATGTATTAATTTCTACAGCATTTCTACAGAATGCATCCCATAATTTCTTTGGACTTTCAGATAACATTTCTTGAATAAAGTGGAAACTTCTTTTTGAAAAGGAGGTATACCTTGAAAATAAAAAATATCAAAGTATTACACCATATATCGATCTGATACACTACGTTGGTAAATAAATGTTATTGAAAAATTCAATAATTTTTCAATATTATCATTTATTTTCAACCTAATTACATTGGCATCGCCTTAAAAAATTCAACTTATTACATATACTGCATCGAGCAAGCTACAGCTAATAGAAGTTCAAGTTTGCGTAGTGTTCTTCAAACTATCACTGTATTCACAGAAATAATTATGGTGCAGATAAACGTATAGTGTATATATAATCGAGTTTAGCTTATAAAATAAATCATGTAGATGTTCCGGTTATCAGTGATGACCTCCTTTCCTTTTTATCTGCAACCTAAACATTTTTCAAAAGTTTTACTTCATTTTCTAAGAGAGATGTAGACACATAATTCAATAAAACCTTTTATAATTTAGTTTTCGAATGTATTGTTTTCAATCAATTGTGGCTTATAATGTGAAACCAGGTCACTAGTGGTTTGACCTCTTTTGTTCATACCCTATTAATAAGTTCAGGAAACTATTAATAAATACTCCTTAAGATACAATGTGTTTTTTTCCTTTGGTGGTGGTGGGAGAAGGTACATACATACATTGCAATTATTTTCTTTTCATTCTTTTTAAGGGAGATGGGATTAGAATTTCTGAACAATATTATTTTAATAAAGGGTAATTGAATATTTGGGACTGTTTCTGTGCTACATTAAAAACAAAACAGGAAAAAATGTCAAAATGAAATAATAATAATAATAAAAAAAATTTTGTTATTGTTTCAGAATTTCTCTACTTTTTCCCTCTGGGTGAGGGATTAAAAATAAATTATTTTCATGAAAACAAATGCAATTGGTAGAATCCTTACTGTTTTTATATTTTAAATAATCCGCTTGATTTGTATTATTTGGATTATTCAGACTTCTGTTTTCATCTTGTTTTTTTATATTCACACCATTTCGATCAATGTAACCTACGACCTTCTTTGGGTGTGTTTTGTCGAACTCTATTCTGTACAGAATTTCTGACCGTATCATCCATTCAATCCACAGTAAATATATTGTTCTTGTTTCATTAATCATGACTGGGTATAGGTCTTAAGTAATTTTTAATTATATTTTTTAATATTGTCTGTACAGAGTCAACTTGGACCCATGACACAACGGATAAAAGTGCTAAGTAATAAATAGTTCTAAGTGACAGGTTTCTCTAATCCTTTGTACAGGCAGTATTATTATAATTAAGGATTACTTAAAGCTCCTACCAGGTTACGGCTGATTGAATGAGAACAATCTACCCTATGGATTAAAAATAAAATGCAACCTGACACCGACTCCTACAAAAATTGCAAAATCTTAACTCCTTACTTTAGAGATTCAGATGAACAAAATAAAACTCTGGTAAAAAGGAGTTAAATATAGTTTACCAAATACAAAAGGTTATTTAGGTATGATTAACGGCGGTATCCGGTGTTGCCCGGGTTTTTGGAGGTGTAGTAAGGAACCCAGGATGGGGAGAGGGATAAAAAATGTGGTAGTGGGAGGGGGGTCAAAAGAACAGTTGGCAGTTTTCGTGGAGAGAAGTTTTTTTTTTTTTTTTAAGTGGTAGTAGGCAGGCAGGCTTGAACCCGTGACACAGGAGGGGGGGGGCAGCATTTTAGCTGATGTCTCCATACAGAAGTTGAGAGCGTTGAAATTAAGCATAGTCAAGCTAATGGTGACGATAACTTTCATAAATGTCAGCAAAAAAATTGAACTTAAATAGCATTTAATCTGACAAATCAAACTTTGATTTTGTTTAGCCAACTTTCATTGGTTATTGTTGTACCATGTTATTTACAATAGACTAATGTATTTTGCTACAATTTTTGAAAAAGTATATACTTAATTGGATTTGGCAGTGTTCTAATGCATAGTAATTTTTAAATAGTTACTTTAACAGAAAAATCAAAGAAATTCTCATTTTTTTTTTTTATTAATCTTTTAATAAAAAAATGAGAATTTCTTTGGTTGATTTTTCTGTTAAAGTAACTATTTAAAAATTACTATGTATTAGAACACTGCCAAATCCAATTAAGTATATATATATATTTTTTTATTGTTCCTTAATTACCGTCTGCTCTCCTTTTTCCTTTATTTTTTTTTTTTTTCATGCTTTGTTATTAAATCGAAACGTAACAAAAAAAGCATGATTATTGAAATTTGAACTTTATGGATCCAAGATAATACTAGGTTGGTACAGCTTATATATATATATATATATATATATATATATATATATATATATATATATCTTTTTATGATCATCTAACATGGTTGACAATATGAATTTCTAAAAGATAATGTTTGATATATTAATTATTGACTAATCGGATATGCTAGCAGCCTTTATGCTTTTACTTATGGTCTATTTCCAATCATGAATAAGTCATTTCATATCGGATCAATAAATATATGGTATACTCCATTTATTTCTCCATAGATTTGCACAGGTAAAAAACCTATTTTTCATGAAATACTATCCGAGAAACGTGATTATTAACCTTCTGAACACAATCCATTTTGGGAGTGCTAATGTTCTGTCTGAAACTTGAGTGGCTGATTTTTGGGCCGTCACAGGTATGTGTTTATAACCTTATCACCTTAGCAACGGAAGAGTCGACCACAAAGTTTGTTTAATCGTTCTGGCAGAGTTTTAAAAAAAAAAAAAAGAAATTGTTTTGTTTTTTTCTTTTTCTCAAGCAAATGTTTGTGTGTATTTTAATTGAGTTGTGGTGTTTGGGAGAAGCTCAGTTTAAAAGATGTGTATTACTTACTAATGATTTGAATAGTAGTAGATGTACCCATTATCCGTTGGTTCACAACTGCTACCGCTATATTTTTGATTTCATTTGAAAATGCATGAACTATGACATATTTGCTACCTGGCAAATATACCCAGTGAACAAAGTGCAAGGGAGATGCAAACAATTGCACTTAAAGGGACAATTACAATATTAAAGATTTCTCAGTCGGAATGTATGAGATAGCGGGTAAATGTCTGTTATTATTTATTAGACTTCTTAACCCATCAAAAACGGGCAGAAGTTATATATATTATACTAGCGGGGGTACTCGGTGTTGCCCAGGTGTTTGTAGGTGTGTGTCTGTTGAAGGGGGAGTAGATTTAAAAAAAAAAAACCAAAAAAAACCCCCTGTTTTGGAGATGTAAAAGAAAAAAAAATTTTGGTTGGAAGGTAGGCTTGAACCTGAAGCATTGACGCAAAGGTGGAAAAGAAAGGGGGGGGGCGTGACATATAACCCACTAGACCACAAGGGGAGAGGAAGTGAAAACTGTTAATTTAAGGCTTATAAAGTTGACAGGTGTGCGAATTTAATGATAATAAGGTCAAACATATTCGGCAGTTGTTATATATGGGTTGTGGAATTGCATTCATCTGGAAAAGATCTAGTTAATTTGCATATTCTTTTAAACATTCATTTTAATTAATTCCTTATTAGTTTTTTTTCGGTTTTCTTATGAGATGATCATCTTTAGTTATGTAATTATATTCCTGCAAATATTCTACATGATTTATACTTGTGTAATAAGGTTATCGTAAACACAAACCTCTTTATATATATTTATGTATGTACATATATTTGTTTAATACATTTTGCTTACCAAACTGTCAATTTTTAGTCTACAGACATGAAACTTAATATATAAGGTATTTGAACATATGCAAAACTTTATATTTGGGTTTTAGCCGTGAAAATTAAAAAAAATGGAATTTGCCAGGTGAAGGTTGACAATGGCATTACGAATATGCATGCGTAATGTAATAGCTATTGGTTCATGTTTTAATTTTTAGCCCTGCAGCAAACATATCTTCACAGCTCAGGCATTAATGACAAAGGAAAAAATAAAATGTAAGCTAAACATTTTGGTTCCAGTTCTCGGTGGTGGTGCACGAGCCAAGTTTTTAAAAAACTTTTTAAATCATTACTATATATTAAGTCCAATATAATATAATATTAAATGCAAAATATGCATTAATCAAAATATCATATTTAACCATATTTTACGACCGGGCAATGCCGGGTAGCCTGCTTATATATATATATATAGTATTTGTATATATCTACATAAAATTTTATGTAAATATTTTCAGTGTTTACTTCAACAGTGTGTGATACGTTAGTAGAGCTAGGTAGTAAGTTTGGAAAATATATGGAAATTAAGCTATACAGAATTTTCTGTGTTTCATTCTCGTGAGGATTTGTCAGGCTAATGCTATGTAAAAAAATTCTGTGCAGCTAAACTGCCATATATATATATATATATATATATATAATATATATATATATATATATGAAATGTTATAGGAAGATATACTATTTTATGTATTGATTTTCGATATTTATTTCAACAGTGCTCAATACAGGAGTAGAGCTAATTAGTAAGTTATGAAAATATATGACAATTAATCTGTACAGAATATTTCACATTTCATCCCAATGGGGAATCATTATATTAAATTCTTACAATTCACAGCAAATGAAACTTGGAAATTCTGTGTAGCTTAATTGCCATATATTTTCATAATATATTAAAGATCAGCTATCGTGATTAAATATCTAAACTTCTAAATGATAATGTTGAAATTTTTAATTATCAATAAATATCATTTAGCGATAAGTAATTTATGATTGGTTTTATTAAAAAAATATTTTTAAGTAGAGTTGACAAAGAGAAAAATTTTATGAAAATTCATGTCCGTACTGAATTATTTCATTTTATAATAACTAATTGAATTTTTGGCATACTCCCTCCATTTCTTTCAAGAGAAAATCATATCTATTCTACCAAACCCAAGTCGATCAACGTCTGTTTCTCTACGGTTTTCTTGCTATATAGTTTAATAATACAAAATATACGTTGAAGCATATTTTAGTTCTGAGATTAATATTCCCCAAATTTCAGTTTCCTTTGGAGTTTTTTAAAAGGTTTTACGAAGCATAACATGGCCATAACCCCCTATTTAAAAATTAACTCTAAATTTTTAATGCAAAACAAATAAAATAGTCATAACATATACAGTGTTTCTGAGTCTGGTTTTCATTTAAGATTTTTTTCTTAATTGTTTAATAAAAAAATAACTGTTTGCCTAAATCTAAATAATGTAAAAATAACATATATACAAGTTTTTTGCAACTGTTGAATTGCCTCCCTTGTGAACTCTCCTGTGTCTTACATAAGCATACACAATTGTCCTTCAAATTATATTTTCTTTAATAAAACATTTTCTACTGCATCAATTTTCGTAATTTTTGGATGTAATCATCTTAGAAATATGGGGAATACCTAGATATCTTTTCCATGTGAAATCCAGTCTTACGATTTCTGAAATCTTGTCCTGATAGTGAAAAAAGGAAAATAGGGATGGACTGGAATTAAAAAAAAAAAAAAAAAAAGAAAGTATAATTGCAGACTGGTTCTTTACTTTGGTCATTATGATGCAACCAACCAGTGTGTGTGTGTGTGTGTTTATACATTAGGGTAGTTCCAAAAGTGAAACCTACTTTTTAACTCAAAAAGTTGAAGAGTTATAAAGGTGGGAATGGTACTATTAAAACGAGCAACTCTTCTGTACTCAAGAATTTACTTTTCTACCTAGTCACCGCCATTCTCAATGCATTTATGTCAGGAATTCAATGACACATCTCTGCTTCTGACACACATCCATGACAGGAGTTGCTTTCTTAGAATCTCGCACTGTTTATATCTGCAACAGAGAGACGAAACTTTCAGGTCATGAATGCATAAGTTCAATCATCATAATAATGCCATTTGCACTCCCCTCTGATCCATTCGGGCGAAATAAAAATATAAGAGATATTACTTTTGGAACACTTTATATCTGAATGTGGATTAGTTAATGTTTGTTTCCCTAAGACATTTTTTTTTCCTAAGCGACTTAATAACATGAAATGTATGCAAAAATATGTCATAGTTCTGGGATTGAATTATGTTTGAAAATAATCTGTTTTAATTAGTCTTACTACTAATTAAAACAGAAGCTTATTTTAAAACATAACTTAATCTCAGAACTAAAGTATATTTTAGCATGTATTTTGTTTTAAAAACAGAAAAGACCTTAAAGAAACAAACATTAATCAATTTACAATTATTACAATGGATATATTTTTTACTGTCGTTTAAAAATTATAACAGGAAGAAATTGTTGCTTATTTATTTATACCATTATATTCAGTTGAACATCTGTTTGACATACTGGCATGTGTTGGACAGCTTTTAGAGATAGACTTACAAACTAAGTGAACTCTGACCAGGTCTTTATTTATCTCTCTTTCTCTCAAATTTATCTTCAGTACTTCCTCTCATATTTTCCTTGACGTTTTGCCCCTGCCAACTGAGTCTGCTACCTTAACTGTTCTACATTTATTAGCCCAAGAATTCTCATCGATTCTTTTAATGCGGCCAAACCAATCTGGCTCAGCATCTCTGTAAGGTTTGATTGGCTTAGTTTATTTGATCCATTCTTTCAATGTGACCAAAACAATATCAATTTGGGAATACCAGGTGTTGTATGTAGGGATACGTCAACACCTCTCTTCATATGATTGGGAACCACTTGTGAATTTCATATTCCGTTGAAATTTCTTCCTTTAGTTAAACCTGCTTTAGGGTTAGTGCCACAGTTTCAAAAAACAATATCCATATTTGGCTTTGTCGTCTGCTTCTTAAATTGAATAACTGTATACAGTTATTAAGTATTGTGTTTTTGCATTAAATGATCCTTAAAAAGGGGGTTGATATGACTTACAAAGCAGACAGACTAAGCCAACCAAACCTTACAAGGATGCTGATCCACTTCCAGCTGTGGAATTCCTGAGAGGATTTAGAAAACAAAAGAAATCTGACTTGAAAGGAACAGACTAATGAGATAAACTATGGCAGAAAATATTCTGACAAGTAACAAAACTATAAAAGCGTTGATATGCCTCCATTTTGAAACTGCTTACATTATAGGATGGAGGGTGTAAAAAAAAAAGGGGGGGGGCTCTCTGCTGGTAACCGATTCCGAAGCTTTGTAGTCCTTAAGGAAACCATTCAAATTGGTGATCTCTTCATGAGGTCTTGGGATCCTAACAGCCAAATTTTGTAATCCATCCAAAGTAACCATGAGAGTTGGAAGGGAGCCATCAGGTCAGCAACAGACATACTTGCCAAAGTGGTTCACCTGTAGAAGAGACTCTGACTAGCCGCATCTCCTTTTATTGGCTCTGGCGATGGAAGAAAAAGTTTGGAACACACAGACAGAGCTATTTCTTTTTGAAGCTTGCTTAACAATTGAAGGCAGCCATGGCGATCGCTTTGAAGGCAGTCCTTTGAAACTGCAAAGATAGCATATGTGTATATACTTATGTGCGTGTGTGTGCGTCTAATCCCTTTCTAAAATGAAATAAAAATCTTTTCTTTAAATAAGAAATGACTCATTGGGTCACTCATTAAGCTTGAGTAAGATTTTTTTTTTTTTTTTTTTTTTTTTTAATCACAGAAAAATGAGTTTGCAAAGCCAGTTAAAAAATAAGACAAAATCCCAAATTAGTCTCTTTCTGCCCTTCTCCAGCAATGGGTTAAATATTATTACTACTTGTGATATTTCTAATTGTTTATAATGAACTATTCCAGCTTCATTATTTGTTCATTAACAATCAAAAGTAATAAAACCGAGTGCAAGTCATGGAAGTAAGAGTTATAAACACCGTTTAACATAAGGCCAACGGGCTAAACAAGATGTAATAAGAAAAAACTGAATGATAGACGGAAAGGATGAGTCAATGAGTTAATGCTACTTACAGCTAATTAGAACAATTAAAATGTTTTGTTTTTTTGGGGTTTTTTTTTTCTGAACAGGACTTAATCCTAAAACTAAAGAATAGTTTAACATGTATTTTCTGCAAGGTAAATATATAAGAAAAATGCCTTTAGGAAACAAAATGTCAAGTCAGCTTTAGTATAATAACTTTGTGTTGTTTTCAAATTTGTCCTTCTTTCTCTCTCCCAACAATCTCAATTTCCCACTCCTTTCCTCCCTGCTGGCTTTCTTTCTCCACTTCTTCATTTTTCTCAACTATATGTTATTCCTCTCTTTCTCCCCCCTCCTCTTCTTTTTTTCCTAATATATATATATATGTGTGTGTGTGTTTTAACTTTTTCACTATTAGTCAGATGTTACCCTAACTTTCCTCCTTTGAAAAGGCCCATAGAGGGTTAAAATAAATTTTTAATGAGATTGGATTAAGTTTGTGCTGTGTTTTTTCTTCCAACTCTCGCGTCAAATTTCTCGACAAAGGCTTCTTTTCTAGGGCAATTGCTCTTGACACACCAAAGGCCTTTGATAGGGTATGCCATAAAGGCCTACTTCACAAGATTTCCAGCTACAGTATAGCTGGAAATGTCTTCTCAATTATTAAATCATTTCTCTCTGATAGATTCATAAGAGTAGTGGTTGATGGGCAGAAATCAGAAGCTCACAGTATTAATGCTGGAGTTCCTCAAAGGTCCATCCTGGGCCCAACTCTCTTCCTGATCTACATCAATGATCTCCCAAATCACATCCTTACATCATTCATAGACGTTTATGAGGAAGACACTACCATCTATGGCAACACATCAAAGACCGTAAATTATCAAGTTCTCTCTGATTCTGTCTCCTCTGATCCTGAGCATGTGGTACAATGGGGGAAAGAGGTGGCTGGTTACTTTTAATGCATCTAAAACCATGTTATCTTTAGATCATCAACACTCTGATCCCCATCTGGCATCAATTGAAATGGATGGCTCTCCTCTAGGGGAGCTGGGCTTGACCTTTACTTCTGAACTGAATCAAATCCGTTTCCAGGGTTGCTAGAAAAATGGTGGGATCCTTCTACTGCTCCAGTAGATATCTCACTGCTGATGCAATTCTCTATCCATATAAAAGCCAAGTACATCTAAGGATGGAGAACTGTTGCTACATCTGGGCAGGAGCTGCTAGAAGTAGCTTATCCTACCATGACAGTTCAAAATAGACTTTGTAGCTTGGTGGGATGCCCATTCCTCTTCCCTGCAACCTCTTTCTCACAGAAGAGACGTTGCGAGCCTGTCTCTGCTTTATCGTTATTTCCATGGCAAGTGCTCGTCTGAGCTCCAATCTATGGTCTTCCCTCACCAAACTTTCACGAAAAACACCCATCTAGCTTAAACCACTGTCAAAAATTTTCCCCACTCTTTATTTGTGCCAAAACCAAAACGTAGATTCCATGAACAAATCTTCTTTCTTAGAACTACACGCCTATGGAACTCTCTTCTGTTTGTCTGTTTTGCATCTGACTACAATATGGTTGTCTTAAAATCCAACGTAAACAAATTCTTGATGAGCCGTCCCTTTAATTAATCCAATTTACCAAATTTCCATTACTAACGATTACTATGATATTATCCCATTGACTACTGAACACTGAATAACTATCGAGTGGCCTCTCCTACGTTAAAAAAAAAAAAAAAAAGTGACTGTCTTTTACTAATTTTCTCTCGCTCCCATCCTCTGTCATTATATGCCGTCTCACTTTTTCATTTTGTATGGTTGTCGTTTGTCTTCCTGTCCTCTCTCTCTTCTAACAGTGAAGCTTATAAAATTAACTAAAGCCTAAAATAGGAATAGTCCCTTATTTATATCATTCAAGCAAAATATCAAAAGTAGTAATACTATTTAAATTGTAGCTGGGGGGAGGGAGACTGATTGAATTTGGATTTTACCGTTTTATTTAAAAAAATTTAAGTGGCCTTTCAAACTCATATTTTTATGATTCAAAGAATCTAACTTGAGCTCAATGGTAAGCCTACCACATCATATAAATATTTATCTTTCCAATTAAAAAAAGTTATTAAACAGAAATTGAAGTCTATTACAAGTGAATAAAATTGATATAAAAAGGGAAAATGTCCAACGTCAATAATATCTTAGAAAATTTAACAACAAATCATAGTTAACTAATAAAAAAAAGTCCTTTTTTGAAACCAATATGCAAATATTAGAAAGTTTCATTAGATGTCTTGCTGGCTTGGTGGGCCAAGAGTAGGCTCGAGGTGTTTCCACAAATGATAGTGATGAGGAAAACGTGCTCATAAAGCCAAGTTAATTTATGATGGTCCCTAATGTGGTGCAAGATTAACAGACCATAGCTGTTGAGGAAGCCGCGTATGGTGAGACTTTCTCACTCCACTTGTCTCTATAGCGATCAGCTTGAATGGAAATCTATATGTAATTGAAATTACTGTGCAAAACTGTTAGTAATTGTCGATATTTTTTCTTCTTTCCTAATACTATTTTCATTATTGAATTCCAGAGTCAATAAAGATTGTACCTGAAAAAGAAACTATTTGGAATGTTAGAACATACAATTACTCCTTCTCCTTCCCTCCTCCAACACACATTTTCTTTTATCTATTGTTTGCAATGTTCACAGTGGTGCAGTATTATATCTTTTCCATTCGAATTTACTTTCTTAATTAGAAATAAATAATTGCTCTCTTATTTTCATGCTTCCATCAGCTTTCTATTTTTTTTTATTTACAAATAGATTTTTTGATGAAGATTTTGAACCCCCCCCCCCTTTTTTAAAACAGGATTATTGTCAATTACCATGTTTAGAGCACAAATATAAAAAAAAAAAATCAATTTTTTTAAACAATTTCTCCTGTTATAAGAGGGGGTTCTGTTTGCGATTTTATCTTCATTGTAAAATGAATACTGACTTTGTAGTGGGTTTTTTTACATTCTAAATAAGGGAAAACTTTTGAAACTCGATCAAGGAAGCGTTTACACTCTGATTTCAATAGGAAAAACGCTAAAGCTCAATTTTACAGGACTAACTGAAGTTCAGTCAACTTACTACATCGGTGAAAATAATGTGTCTCTCAAATCACTTGACGTTTTTTTTTTTTAAAACTAATAAAAATTTAACTAATTTGTTCCCATTTACAATGTCTCCTCACGGGGCAGAGTTTACCACCAGGGTCGTTTTTTAATGTGGAGAAAAGGAACAAAAATAAAAATTGTCTCAGTCGTGAAGGATTTCTTCTCCACTGACAGAGAACAAGAAATTGAAATGCAGCATCTGAAGAACAGATGGTATTTATTTGCTCCCCCACCGAGCAAATTAGGCACAAGGCCGATTTTTAATGTGAGGAGGGAAGGGAAAAAGGGGACCAACTCCCGAGAGGTGGGAAATGGGAGCTGGTTAAAGGTCAGGCATGTGGCGTTGCCCCCACATCTGGTCTTTGCTAGTCATAGCTTGCAGTATCTGCCGGAACAGATGGTATTTATTTGCTCCCCCACCGAGCAAATTAGGCACAAGGCCAATTTTTAATGTGAGGAGTGAAGGGAGGGGGAAGGGAAAAAGGGGGACCAGCTCCCGAGAGGTGGGAAATGGGAGCTGGTTAATGGTCAGGCATGTGGGGTTGCCCCCACATCTGGTCCTTGCTAGTCATAGCTAGTCATAACTTGCAGCATCTGCCGGAACAGACACTACACTTTGATCTTGTCCCGAAGGCCAACTAATTTGTTGCTTCACCTCTTTCTAATTAAGATGAATTTGCTTATTGCAGTGTAATAGTCAATTATTTGCTTTTTCTTATGTTGTGAGTTCAACCATCACTCATAACCTATACTTTGAACATTTTTTCAGTTTTTAAACTACATGTCAGGTAAAGACAGACTTTTTTATGGCATGGATAAGACAACTACTGTTTGATCCAGGTTCAATATTAAGCTTTTAGCTACATCTATTTTATAATCGAGCCCCAATAGCGAATGAAAATAAATCTTATATATAGATATATATATATATATATATATATATATATATATATATATATATACATCTTTTTGTTTCCAATAATGTTCTAAACAACGATTCCGTGATGTCGTTTGATTGGAAATAAATAAAGCTGAACTGCTTGACCAGCAATTAGCTTTATACTTGGCCTTGGAATCTACAAACCGCTACCTAAGTTTTTCACAATCAGCACTTGAGGATCTGATCATCCTTTCCAACGTCTTTGATATCATAAAACTATACCCCCCTCCAAAGCATGTGGGTCTGATCTTATCCCTACTACAGTAATAATAAAAAAAAAAAAACTTCTCTATTGAGCTGGCCTCTGGCCTCTCAAAACTCTATAACAAATGCTTTACTGAATTTTCTTTCCGTGATACCTGAAAAATTTCCCGTATGGTACCAGTGCTCAAAAATTATTATCCCATCAGTATCCCCTTCACTCTTAACTAAAGTCTTTGAATAGTTTTTTTTTTCTTTTATATATTTTTTTTTTACAAAGGAGTCACCAGTTATCAAGCCCGGAAGCCACTTGAGGATAAGGGTGAATGAGTATACAGTCATCAATGGGACAATATCGTAGTAATCGTTAGTAGTGGGAATTGAGGAAATTGGATTACTTAAGGGGATGGCTCATTGAAAACTTGTTGAAGACAACCATATTGTAGTCAGTTGGAAAGCAGGAAAACGGAACAGTGTTCCATAGTTGGGCATTTCTAAGAAAGAAGTTTTGTTCATGGAATGTACGTTTAGGTTCAGGCACAGATAAAGAGTGGGGGGAATTATTGATAGTGTTTTCAGCTAGACAAGTATTTTTTTTTTGTGAAAGTAAGGCCGGGTGGGGGGGGCATAGATTGGAGCTCAGACAAGAACTTGTCATGAAAATAACGATAAAGCAGAGACAGGCTCACAACATCTCTTCTGTGGGAAACAGGTTGCAGGGGAGAGAAAAGGACAATTCAAAGCGTAATTCAATCCAGTGATAATCTGCAACCTTGTAAATGCTTAACTTCTTTCTGACCTACAGTACTGATTTAGGCAAACATGTTCTACTGCAGATGTCCTAATGGTCATCTCTGAACATATACACCATACACTGGACAAGGCAAATGAATCTATCCAAAACCGTTGACCTGCTCTAGTATGAAGGCCTTCTTGCAGAAATTCATACAGTATTAATATATATATGTAAAAGCGGAAATGTGTGTATGTATGTTTGTTTGTATGTATGTTTGTATGTATGTGTGTTCGTATGTCTCGCAAAAACTTTCGACACGGGTCACGGATCTTCACGAGATCGATATCATTTTAAAGTTCTAACCTTCGCCCGACAAATATTGAAAAATTGGCCAAAAACATTAATTTCTTCACCCTAAAATCATCAGTTTTCTACAGAGAGGGGTCAGCAAAAACCGTCCTCTCATGACAAGTTTGCTTCTATGCATGCGTCATACAACGTCGGAACATGATTTAGTTTAAATATTTGAAAAAACCGACACAATTTCGTCAACGTCGTCTTAGCTCAGTTGCTTAGAGTGTGGCCTCATTATCTAAAGGTTTTGGGTTCGAATTGTGGTGTGAGATGTCTTCTTTTTTTTTTTCTTTTTTTTTTTTTTTTGATTTTTTAAATTTTAATATTGAAACAGGGTTATTTAAGCCATTTTTCACATGTTTTTTTTTTGTGGGGGGGTATTCAGATTTTTTAACGAAGAACAAAATCTATAAATACTTCAATAAATTTGTTCTGAACTTGTTGTACCTGTGCCCTCTTGATGTTAATATCGCCAACTTACCCAACAATCAGCAAAATCCCACCTCTTCACTGTAGAGGTTCCCATATGCCAGAAAACTTTCTACTCTAATATCTTCTCTCCCAAACTGCTTGCCTTTGGAATGCTTTTTCTGCTCTGTTTCCCTGATTAATAACATTTGGAAATTTACATGTAATGTGAACAGACATCTTGTTGGAGAGCTCCCTACCTACTTAGCAGGCCTTTGTAAATCTGGCTCCATGGTTCACAATGGCTCTTGATGTCTTGTTGGTAATGTTCCATGTTTGGACTGACTACATGTAAAAAAAAAAAAAAATAGTAATAATAAGTAAACATGATAATTGATAATAATTCCCCTCTGCCACATAAAATGATTTTAAAAATAGCCAAAAGACAAGTGCCTCAAACCCACACCAGTTTTTTTTTTAATTATCTCTTTTGAAATAATTAACCTGGAATTGTGTGATTTGTGTAGAATTAAAATACAAAAAATATAAATGTAAGTTCTTAGAATGTTGGAAAACAATGGTATCTTGTTATCAGGTTTTCTATTAAAAAAACATTTTTTTTAATGTTTTTCATTAAAAAAGAAAAAAAAAAGCAAATACTGTTTAGCATTTGCTTTTTTTTTTTTTGCTTTTGTTTTAAAATTTTAATACTGAATTCCATTCTGTGATTTTATAAAACCAGAATCAGATCGAAGAAATCTTGTGATACATTCACTTTATATGGATCTTTTTTGTTCTTGTAGGTGTTCTTCAGCAATTGAATGAAAGCCGTGCTCAACTGGAAGAATTATGGGCGGCGAGAAAACGGAAATTAGATCTTTGCTTGAAATTACGTCTCTTTGAAAGAGATGCATTAGAGGTAAGTTTGTTTGTTTTTTGATTTTTTTTTTAATACTTTTATTATTAGATTAGATATGATTAAAATAAAGGTTTAAAGACCGCATATTAAGTTTAAAGAATTTAGTTTTATGTTATTTCATGTTATAATTTTATACTTGTATTTTTTATTGTCATTAAAATCTATAATTTTTATAAAATAATTTTTATAGTAAATACAGTTTGGTATTATTTGGAGCTCGAACAGCTAAATTGATTACAGGGCAAACGGCAGAAGACATGCTATGTACAGTTTTCTAAATGGAATACCTAATTTTTAAAGAAAAGTAAACATTAAGGTAATTTTATGTTCGAACATACGTTATCATGATGCACCCCCCCCCCTCTTTTTTTAAAGATGGGATCTCCTGACTGTGGTTGATTCAATAGAAAAAAAGTAATTTTATAAATTTCATCTGATCTCACTTCTCCAGCAAATGTGGAATTCAAACTAAAATGCACTATCTTTGTTTTTATGCTAAGATCAAAGTGTTGTATCCGTTCTGTTCAAAGATTGTATAATAATATTTTGGGGATATAAAATCACACCATACGCTCATAGAATTGAAATGTCACAAATTTTTACTAGATTTTTAAAGCTACCCCCCCCCCCCATCTCCCATCCCTATAGCTGGGTTAATTCTGAAACTACATTAGCTAGAGTACTTGAGCATGTTTGTGTTCGTACAAATATGGTACATAGTATTATGGCATCTGTATTTGTTATTATAGTGAAATTCGAATTGAATTTCAAGTAAAACCCATGAATCTATTGTCATGTCACAGTAATGAACATATCCAAAAATTATGAAAAATGATAAAGTAGAAAATTATCAATGGATATACACTCGAGAGTTAAATCAATTAAAAGAATATGCTATTGTCATAGCCATGGTTATTATCAATGTAGTAACATAATTAGCGGCAATTTATTTTTTATAATTACTTAATCTGGCTCCAACAACTGGTAAAATGAAACATTTTTAAATAATCACCTAAAAATAAAAATCAGAAAGGCAGGATTGTAACTTCTCAAGTGAATAGTGATGCACCCCTCACCACAAAAAATACATTATCACATGCCAAAGTATGACTGTGACAATTGTCAATCAGTACCAAACACTTCAGTTGGCATGACCCAGCACGGTCCTGAACCATTCCATCGACACTACCCGAAACAGTCCCAAATGATTCCGTTGACCTGACACAATCCCAAACAATTCTGTCGATATGATCCAACATGCTACCAGAGCAACTTCTGCAGTTATTTGCTGAACAACTCTGGCATTTTTTGTAGCCTTTGGATGAACTCATTTTTTGCTGTAGGTAGACACAACTAACACTGACACACAAGACTTGAGCACTTCTGTGCATGCCCGTCACATATTTCAATTTTGATTGAAAAATATAATAGTTGTCTACCTTATATTTAAAAATGTGCAAAGAAATATGAATTAAAAACTAAAATGACTTCACTGTGTCTCAGGTTATGTTGAGTTCAAGCTTTAATGGCTTATGTTTGTAAAAATAAAATTATTTTGAATACTTGACAGGTTTCTTCCCAACTGGAATTGTGGGCAGAAGAGCTCCAACATATGGAAATGTGCAATGATGCTGCAAAAGCAGAACAAATTCTTCAAATGCATAATGATAACGTGTTGCATATGCAAAATTGTACTTTTGAGGTCTTACAACGAGGTCAAGAACTTTGTCAGGTAACGTTTTTGTTTGCTTTTTTTTCATTTTACCAATTATTATCTAGGAAATTATTTTAACATTGTATAAACTCATATCCAATATGTTCCCAAAAAAGACAATTTTTAATATAAACACTAATCTTTGGTTTTATAAACAATCAAGTAAAGAAATATAATTCTCTCGTTAGATAAAACCTCAGAAATTTAGCAAAATTTATTTGCACATACTAATGTAATTATTGGAAATAGAAAAGACTTGATAACAAGAGAATTGTAAAAATCAGAACAAATGTCAAATGTTAAGTTAGACGTTCAATGAGTTTTCTTTGAGTAGCTGCACATTGATGTAGAGGATCTAACCAACTTTCAGTTGCCTTTATGGTTATTTCATGTAGTATATTGTTTTAAACTTTCATACAGTTCTTAAAGACTTTATGTAATTTATTTCCTCCTTAACTAAAATTGATGTGACAAATGACAAGATAAAGAAAGTAAGAATTATTTAATAAAATTATATATTTCTATTATATTTTCATAAGTTAAAAATATTTAAAATAAATATTAAAAACTCTTGATGTTTTGTGTTGCATTTATTTTGTATTGCATAGTTACTGATAAGAAAAATTATCTGTGTGTAATTTCTTTCTAATAAAAATTAAATACTTTTTTAGTTCTACGCATTTCCTATGTATTTATTGTATTGCGATTTGGTTTCAAATTTTTTTTTTTTTTTTTTTTTTTTTTTTTTTTTTTTTTTTCCAAATCAAGTTGAAAAATTAATTTATAAACTTGTATCCTAACTTTTTTTTTTTTTTTTGCAACTATCATTTTAATTCTATGTCTTCATTTTTTTGTGTGCAGTTATTTGAGAACACTGGTATTCAACTAATGGCTGATTCACAGTATGATGCTCAAACCAGAATCCAGTTGTTGCTGGAATATTTACACGAACGAGAGCTGGATCTGGAGAACTTGGCTGAAAATCGTCGTATCCGTCTTGAGCAATGTGTCCAATTACGTAATTTTGAGTTTGAAACTAGGCAGGTAAGACATATCACCCTGGCTTTTGCTGCAGTAGCATCTTATGAATAAAAATAAAAGACAAAAGAATTTTAAAGAGAATCTAAAGTTTCTGTTGATGCAAGTTTTGTGTAATATACTTTTCCAAATTTTATCTAAATTAGATTTTCATAATTGATGTTTTATAGCAGAGTATACAGAATATTATGGTGTTTTTAAAATTCAAATTTTAAAAGAAAATACTTTCTTCTAAATTATAATACTGAAGATCAACACATTATTAAAATCAAAAGATGTATTGTTGTCACATCTGGGCAGGTTTATCTACCACTAGCCTCTCCCTCTTGGACAAGGTTTAAAAAAGAGTTTAATCTAACAGGTCCTGCATTATCAACCAAGTTCCAACCTCTGTTTTATTGTCACAATGTTGTATCCCTTGTGACTGTTTTACAAGTATTTTAATGGAATGTGTTCTAATGAATTCTTAACACTTTTGACCCCTCAATGTAAATACTCCTAACTAACCTGATTAGCAGCAAAATCCCACCCCTTTACTGATTCCAGAAAATCTTCTACTCTAATAGCTTCATCTCTCAAACTGCTAGACTTTGGGATTCCGTTTCGTTTTTTTGCTTCCCTAACTATACTGACCTACAGATATTTAAATGTAATGTGAACAGACATCTTGCTGCTCAACTCCCTACAAAGTGTCCCTGTAGATATAATCCTAAATAGTAACCCCTTACGTCCAAGTGGCAATATGTTTTGTTTGGGGGGCAAATAAGTTAAAAAAAAAAAAAAAAAAAAAAAATTTAATAATTTTCAATTTCTGTTTTATGTAATGTATTCTTTTCAAAATTTGAAATTTTATCTAAATCAAATTTTAATAATTGATGTTTAATTATCAGTTTCTGTTTTGAAGGTAAATTCTAATTCTAAAGATCAACATTTTGCTTCTACAATTTTTTTTTTTTTTTAAACATTATTACATTAAACATTACATTGTTATATATTTTTTTCTATTTTAGGTGGTTTCTTGGATTCAGAATGGCGAGACCATGCTGACTGCTAGTTTTATGTGTCCAAATAATTTAATGGAGACTGAGCAACTCAAAAAGGAACATGAACAGTTCATGCATGCCATTGAGGTAATATGTGCGGGTGCACGCGCATATCTATTCTTTTACTATATATAAATTGAACAACGTTTACTTGAGCCTTTTTTCCTATGAACTTTAAAAACACAAAATACATTCTAATATATACTTTATTTCTAGGATTGAGTTATGTTTGCAAACAAAATCTGTTTTAATTGTTCTAATTAAACAAGGCATCACTTTTTAGTTATCTGTTATTTCTCTTGTCTCTCTCTCTCACTCGATGCTGATTCAAACATCCTATGATATTAATGTCTCTGTAAGCATTAGGAGAGAAAGAGTGATTGTCTTTTCTCAGTGTGGCCATCTGATTTACATGTCTGTGTACACACTGATAACCAGAAATGATCTTAGCAAAATGATTCTTTTTATTTCCATATAAAAATAATAAAGAGTAATGTCAAAATTCTATATAAGAATAATATTGTGGAAGTAAAGAGATTCGTTATTTTTAGTTATGCAAGATATATGTATTAAAAGATATGTTATAGTTTGAGAATAAATAGTTGTGGTGTCATATGTCAAGTAATATATGCAAATATGCAAATGCATTTTTCATTATTTCTCTGACTAATCAGTGTAACTAGGTACATCATGATTCAAATATACAAACCCTGGAGATTGGCCTCCAGTGTTCTGTCAACTGAACTATCAAATCTGCCACTTATAGTGGATGAAATTGTCATTTTTAAATGTGATTATTCAAATTTTTTATTTTGATATCCAATAGTACTCAATTCTTTTTACAAAAGAGTATTTCTTTAAAGCTAAATGGAAAGCATCATTTCCTTACCAGAGTGCTGCACTCGTAGGGGAGCACATACATACCTACAGACATCTATTTCATCATCTTATCAGCGTAATTAGCTTCACAATTTGAACTCCAGATTTTGGTGGATAATATACACACTTGTGTGCACACACACACACACAGTATGAAAAAGAAAAATGTCTGTTTTGTTTCGAGAAAAAATAAAAACATTCTTTCCACATAAATGCACCATATGTTTTCAAATTTTGACTTCTATGTTTGTCTTCAAATCAATCGGCCTGAGAAAGTTTTGGAATAAAGACAAAATGATGAAAATACAAAAAAACATTTCGGTTTTCATTTTTTTGTATTAAATATTCTATAACTATCATAGATATCTCGCCCAAATTTAAACGTAGATGTTGAAAAAATAGCTTTCCAAAATAAAATACGAATTCACTGCTTTAAAATAGAAGCCCAGTAGTGTTTTACACATGTGAAATTTAACCTTATAAAACTTATATCAGTTGCTTCCTATCCTACATCGATGCTGTTTCATATATAACAAGAATACTTATAAATCAATTTACGTTTGAAGATATTTTTCTTACAATTAAGCAACACAATCTCAAGTTGCTTCATTACATTCCTGATTACAATTTAATTATTGGTAATTTTTACTTTCATCAATTGATTTTCAATTCTTTCCATTAAAAGTAGAAGAAGCTCCACGCTTACAGTGTGAATTGTTGTTGATTTTTTTGTTTTTTTTCCCTTTTTTTTCCTTTTGCTAGAAAACCCATGCTAGTGTCATTCAAGTTACACAAAAGGCGGAAAGCATGATACAGGGTAATCACTACAATTCCGAATTTGTACGAGCAATTGCAGAAAAAATGAATGTAGTGTGGCAACAATTGATGTATCATGCGGACGAGCGACACAAACTGGTCATGGCGTCCATGACTTGGTACAAAACAGCTGAACAGGTGAGTTCTTTAAAGACTATTTCCAAACGTGTGAAACTAAATTTCCACGATAAGTGTAATTAGAATCTTTGCATTAATTTTTGTTCCATTGTTCTCTGGTGATTTTATAATAACGTAATTAAGTCTGAAGAATACTTTAGATACACATTTTTATTGCTGGCTTTTGGGGCAGAATTAAGCTAATTGGCGGGTTATAGTCAAGGGCAACCCAAAGGGTTCCTTTTCATTAGTTGTTCCTCTTTGCTTGCCTCTCCACGAGGGCAGAGTTAGACACAAGGTTGGTTTTTAATATGGGGAACATCCAGCTTCCCAAAAAGGGGCACTCTGGATATGAACAAAAATAAAAATTGTCTCGGTCTAGAAGAATTTCTCCTCCACTGACCAAGGACAGTAAAAGTTAAAATGTAGTATCAGAACAGATACTGCACTTTGTTCCTAGCCAAAAGGCCAAGAAAGCTATTTCATTAGTTGTTACACCAATGTGTATGGGGAGGATGTAACTCCATTCCCAGCATTACTCCACTTGACCTTGATCCTCCTCTTATGATACTGAGTGTTTAGCAAAGGGACATCAGGTACTTTTTTTTTGGGGGGGGGGGTCTTTTGTATGACTCTACCTAGGATTGAACCTGCCCATTAGTGAATACTCTTACCATTATGCCAATGATTAAAAATAGTCCCTCCAATTCTAGAAGGGAGCTTATTTTTTTTTTTTTTGTAAAGTTTCAGAATATCCCCCCCCCCCCCCAAACCCTTGAGGCAACAACCAGTCTTGTGCCATACTCAAGCCTTTGTGGGAAGAAGGATAAATAATACATACTCTAGATTATTTAAACTTGTATATTTTGTTGACCCGAGATGCTAATTGAAAGGACTTGTGTTTTTATCATTGTCACTATTTACTTGTCTCCTCGCAAGGGCATAGATACAAAGTCAGTTTTCAACAAGGAGCAAATTATGCTACCTAAATAGGGCACACTAGATTGGGACAAAAATTTAAACTGCCTCAGTCTTGGACGATTTCTCATTCACCGACTGAGGACAGAAAAGATAAAGTATAGTAATAAAACAGATATTAGATTATTTGTAGCCAAGGTCAAGGATTTATTGTCTATTGAGCTGTTATTTTTTATTCTTGTTATTTTTTATTCTTGTTATTTTTCTCATTTTTCGTTTTCTATTAAGTAATAAGACCATATGTGCAGACTACTGAATGAGCCAAAAAATTCAGAAAAACTTTTATTAATTCTCAGAGGGTTAAAATAATTTTCAATTATTTTTCATATATATATATATATATATATATATATATATATATATATATATATATATATATATAAAAGATGTATTTTGTATTTATTTATTTTTACCTTCATTAGTTTTTGTTGAAAAACCACCAGAAATTAAGTTTTTTTTTTTTATACAAAATTATATGGATATGTTTGATATTTTAAGAAAACTGTAATTTATCCTCAGAGGCTAAAAATAATTTGTTTTTGCAAATACATATATATTTAATTAAAAAATTTTTTTAATCCCCTTTGTTAGTTTTTGCTTAAAAAGCATCAAAAGTTAGATTTATGGATATTTATATAAAATAAGTACTGGTGACTAAAAGAAAATTCTGGTTTGCCACCCCCAAGGAGGACTGAAATTTTCCCTTTCCACAAGTTAGTAAAAGATTGTACTTTTAAATTTTTGTAAAAAAAAAAAAAAAAATTAGAATTCTTACTTTTTCTCTAAAAAATCAAGAACAAAGTTCTCATTAATGTTTGTCTAGTCAGGCAACAGTGATCACAAGGGGAGACAACTCATGATTTTCTTCATTGTTAGATGATTAAAGTAAAAGTGATCTGTGATGCATAGGCTTTACTTGTTTTTATTCAATATTGAAATGGCCTGGCCATGTAATATTTTATTAGATATGATTTTACGCAAATTTTTTATCAAATATTTAAAATAATTAAAAAAAAAAATATTCTGTGATTTTTTTCTTTTTTTTTTTTACTAATTCATATGTCCATAACTCCTATATTACTAAATACTGTCATAGTAGCTTGAAAAACGTTTTACCAAAAGTTGTATAAAAAGGCTGACATTATTGCTACAGAAAAAAAAGAAAACAAATCCTAATGCCAAGCAGAAGCCATTAACTCCTACATGCACCAACATAACTACAGTTGGAAAACTTACACACAAACTAAACTGCTTACTTTTATTTACAATTCAAAAGACTTGTGTATTTGTTTTTAAAGTACAGTTATTTTATTTTAGACCATTTTCTGATTCCTTCCAAAGTTATATAGGTTTTTTCTTTTTTTACAAGGAAGAAAAATTAATTTGTCTGTTACTATTTTTGTAATTCTGTGATGTGTGTGTGTGTGTGTGTGTGTGTGTTTTTTTTTTTTTTTTTTTTTACCTCCCACGTTGTTTGAGTGCAAATGTTCTGATAATAAACTACCACGTTTGTCTTGTTTAGGTAGCCAGATTTTGTTAGCGAGTTAAGTTCTTACCTCCAAACAAGACCTATGCTCAGTTATGGGTTAGGAGTAGTATAGTAATATATATATATATATATATATATGATTAGAGCTTGAGAGTAGTATAAAGATATATTTGTAGCAAGTGAACTACACAGAAATGTTTGTGCTTCAATCCATTGAAAGAATTTGTCGATGGAATGAAAATCATTTTTGTATAGCTCACTTGCCATAAGTATATTTTTATACTACTATTAAGCTCTACTTATATATTGGGCAATATGAAGTAAGAACCGAAACCAAATCATGTATAGGGTGTTCCAATAAAATGTATATACTCTTTAAATGATCACAAAACCGATATTTATTATAATAAAGAAACCAGCTAATTATTGAACATGTTCAAATTATTGGCCATTGTGGTCCATGAAAAGCTGACAATGTTCACTGATTGAATCCAAAACATTCCTAATCAGTTCAATTTGTTTGTTGGCACATCCTCTTTCAATAGTTTCTTTCAACTCATTCATTATAGTGGGTTTTATGGTTTGAATCCTGTGTTAACATACCCCCATTCGAAAAAAAAAAAAAAAAAAGAATCCATTGGTGAGCATGGACTGTACTTTATACTTCCTTTTCATCCTACCCATCTGTTTAGCGGGTGACCATCAAGATAGGCTCTAATGTTATGATGATAGTGGAGTAGCACCTTTATGATGATGATGCTCACTCTGCTGGAAGTAGCATTCTTTATTCCTAAACATCTTTTGGAATCGTGAGATAGCGTATTCATGTAGCAAGTTGAACTAATTTAAAGAGTGTATACATTTTATTGGGACAACCCTGTATTTATATATATATATATATAATCATGTAACAAGTTGAGATAATATTGAAGATATTCATAATTATATCCTTTTTCCAAAAGGGAGGAGATATAACATAAGAAATATTCGGAATCAAGTCTCCCCTTGCTGTTATTTCAGATCATTTGAAACCATAGCAGCAAGTTTTAGTCTTCCTCCATTAAGGAATAGAGGTCTTGGAGAAATATATATATATATATATATATATATAGACATATATATATATATATATATATATATATATATATATATATATGTCTTGTAATTTTTTAATCTTTATATGAAAACACAAACAAAAACTTTTAATCCCAAGTCCTTAATTGAAAAACCCCTTTGCATATAAGTTGATTAATATTTTGTAATCAGTGTATTAGTTTTCTTGCAAAAATTTTTGCTAACTATTCTTGTATATTTGTTATTTATCATGAAAAACTGTTTCAGGGGTTTCAAAATAAAACTGTATTTTATCTCATGGCATGGCTCCCCAGCAGTGTTGATCAAACACTACCTACCTTTAAAAAAATATAAGAATAAAAAAATAAAATAAAAATGTACTGAATATCAGATTTAGTTTTTTGGCTCCAGATTAATTTTACTAACCCATTTGTTATTAAAAATGTTGTCCTTGTGCTGTTCATCTTTGGCAAAGAAAAAAGCATTTATATATATATATGTATATATATATATATATATATGTATATATATATGTATATATATATATATATATATGTATATATATATATATATATATTGAGACAAAAGACATGATGGTTAATGGTTATTATTGTTTTGAGTTTTATTTATTTTTGTTAGCTTATCTTGTATTCTCTCTCTCCTTTTTCAGGTGTGGTCAGTTCTTGAAAGTTTAGACCGAGACTATAAACGAGATGAAGATTGGTGCAGCACAGATAAGGCCAACTGTACTGATAAGGCCGCTTTCTTAGTACAAGCAATCAACAAACATAATGAACAAAAAGAAGCCTTTTTGAAGGTACACACCTTTTTAGAAATTTTATTTTCACATTAATAATACAAATTGAATGATTTTTTAATTAAATTCTTTTTTTAATTGCTGAATAATTGTTTTTTATTTAGAATTACAATTGATTAAAAAAAAATAACAAAATTACAGATAAATCTTTATAATATACGTACCTGTCACAGAACGAAAATGTCATATTCCAAAAATCACCTAAATTAATCAAGTAGTTTTTTTTTTTTAGCTAAGAAAATCAAACTTAAAAATTTTTAGCAATTAAAATTTTAATTATTTTGAATACAATCAAAATCTTGGTTATCGAATTGAGTTGTTGCTCTTGAATTTTAAAGCATTCTAAAATAACATGACAGTTCCCAGGCTTGTTTCCTCATGACATTTGATATTCTTAGTTAAAAAAAAAAAATAAAATAAAATAAATTACTTGATAATCAATTTACGTGATTTTGGGAATATGCTGTCTTTGTTTTGTGATGAGTAGATACATCATATTTTAAACAAGAACTGAATTTCCTTTTTAAGTAAAAGTTATAATGTTTTTTTTTTTAAATAAGTCTTAAAACAACTTGAATAATTTAAGCGCCACAAATTTCTTGATGTTTTGCATTTGTATTTTTGTTATAATCTACAGTTAATAAATAAAATATTTGGCTAAAAGATAAGACAAGTTCCTGAAAATACCATCCATGAAAAACGTTAACTTTACCGCCAAATTGTACTTTCAAGTCGACTTTCCAAAAAATATTCATATTTCTTACTCTTATGGGTTGTCAGTCCGACAGGTCTTCAAAGTATAGATCTATGCATGGTTCAACAAGTGAATGAGGGGGTTGTTTATGTTCATGTGCCAGTTGCATGCTAATTTCCATCATGTGTGGGTTAAAAAAAAAAATTTTTATTGCATAAAAAAATTCTGGCAGCAAAGGGTTAATAAAAACGTTTTATTTGGTTTTGTGTGTAATTAACTTTGGTAGACGTTTTATTTGGTTTTGTGTGTAATTAACTTTGGTAGACGTTTTGTTTGGTTTTGTGTGTAATTAACTTTGGTAGACATTATCTATGTGATAACATCACAGATAAAAATGATAAGGGGGGGAGCGTAAAGTTCAGTAACTCTGAAACCCATTTAGTATCAGACCCCCTACTGATGAGCTGATCACCAAAGTGTCCCTCCATATTGAAAACTATTATACATTCCTGACTGAAACTTAGTGGACAAGTCAGGCATAAACTCAAAATCATTTGTACAAAAATTTTTTTACTTTTACAAGGAAGTCACTTCTTATCAAGGCCCAAAGGCTGCTTGAGGATAAAAGGTTAATAAAGTAATAATAAAGTTAAATTGCAGAAAAGATAGTGAGTTTTATTAATGATTCTGTGTGCTGTACTCTTTTGAGAATTCATCTTAATTTTCTTTGTATTTGTGAGTCAAAATATCCCCATCTGCCTGGTGCACTCTAATTTATCATGCATCATTTCTTGACATTATTTCTCATTATTTTTGCAGGCGTGTACCTTAGCGAGACGAACAGCAGAGACATTCCTGAAATATGTTAATCGTAATCTCCACACATTAGGGATGGAAGTCAAATATAGAAATCCTGAATCCCATGTAAAAGGTTTGTAAATATTTATTTTATAGGTTGAAATCCTCAGATTTTTCTACTTTACTCTAAGAGAAGAATGATACACAACTTAATTGAGGCCTTCAAAATAATGTGATTTTTAAAGATGAAACATTTTTATATCTCTCCTCTAATTGGTAATTATTTGTAAGAAAGTTTTTAATAAATCGCAAAATTAGATTTGAAAAAAAAAAAATCTAATTTTGCTTTTGTCACCACTTACCCAGATTTTGTGCCCCCACGACGTTAACACCCTCGACAGACCCGACAACCTGCAAAATCCCACCCCCACACTGTAGAGATCCCTAGATGTAAAAGATCTTTCTACTCCAGTAGTTTCTTCCCCAGAACAGCTAGACTTTGGAATTCCATTCCAGGTCACTGCTTCCCCAACTGTACTGACATGCATAAGTTCAAGTGCAACGTGAACCAACATCTCGCTGCCCTAATCCCTACATAGTACCCCAGTAGATGTTTCCCCTGATAGTAGCCCCCTACACCAAAGTGGCAATGTGCCTTGTTTGGGGTGAAAATGTAATTAAAAAAAAAAAAAAAAAAAAAAAAAAAAAGATCTAATGTATCAGGTCAGTGCAAAGGTTTTTGTAGAAGGGACATTTTTAAGCATTGCAATTTATTTTATGCATATTATTACTTAAACAAACTTTCTTTAGTCAACAGAAAAGGAATTCTTTTTTCTTTTTTTTTTTTTTTACAAGGTGGTCACCACTTATCAAGGCCCGAAAGCCATTCGGGGATAAGAGTTATTGGGGGGGGGGGTCACACAGATGAAATATTTAAGAATATCTAAAAAGCATGGAACACATAAACTTAGAACCAATTGCTTAATCAAATTAAAGCTCTAAATGTTAATCATTTTAAAACCTCTAATAGATTAATTCAGAATTAATGGTAAAAAAATTAATTTAAAAGAACTTCTTCCAGGTTTGTCTGGTGAAATATTTAAGAATTTAATCTGCTTCGAAAATTCTTTACATAATTTTGATTATCACAAACTTTTCTTATTTTGCTTTTTATTTTCACAACTTTTCTACTGATATATTCTCCCAACATCTTTTTGGGCATCGTTTTTAACATAAAAATATCTCTACTCAAATTGGTAATCTATTTGAAAGAATTTTGAAAATTAAATCCATTGCAAAATTAGTTTTTTGGTCTCCTGATGCTTTCAATGGTTTCCATGCGTCCATTAGTTCGGACGATTGCCAGAGAACAGTCCATTAGTTTTTCCTGAAATTTTGCCACAAATTGTATTTTATTAACTAGATTAAAAAGATTTTTTTGCAAAAATTCTCGTTGCATCCCCAGGGGCTCAAAAGAGTTTAAAAAAATGCCCCAAAATGGCCAAAAATGACACTTTTTGCCCCATAACTTTTGATCCATCCATTAGATTTTTCTGAAACTTGGCCAAAATGTGGAGCCCATTGTTCTTAATATAAATCCCGTATGGGTGACCCTGGCAAAATTCTGGTTCGCGTCCCCGGGGACTTTTAGTGCTAAAAACGCCTCTTTTCTGGCTCTTTTTTTTTTTCATATTTCTCAACAAAAACTTGATATGTCTGACTATATAGTGGTTTTTCATGGTAGTCAACTCAAATATACATGTGTTAAGACCTGAAACTGCACCGTTATCCATTTACATTGAGATTTGGCACCCCCAAGGGCTCAAAAGAGGTCAAAAATACTCCAAAATAGCCAAAGATGACACTTTTTGCCCCATAGTGTTTGATCCCTCCATTAGATTTTCCTGAAACTTGGCCAAAATGTAGAGGCCATTGTTCTTAATATAAATTCTGTATGGGTGACCCTGGCAAGATTCTGGTTCACATCCCTCTGGGATTTTTAGGGCTAAAAAAAACATGCCTTTTTGGAGCTTTTTTTTCATATTACTCAAAAACTTGATATGTATGTCTATATAGTGGTTTTCCATGGTGCTGAATTCAAATATACATGTCTTAAGGCGTGAAACTGCACCGTTTGTCCATTTTTAACTGGGATTTGGCATTCCCAGGAGCTTAAAAGGGGTCACAAATGCCCCAAAATTACAAAAAATGACACTTTTTACCCCATAAGAGGGGGCCACGCACACGCGGCTTGTTTTTTTTATTTTTTTTAATCTAATTTTTCAATGTGCTTTTAAAACCAATTGCTTACTCTGGTTAAGGATGGCTTTAATGTAAATCATTTTAAGAATAAACTATATAAACTTCAGGCTAAGATCACAGTGTAGTATCTGTTCTGATACTACACATAAGCTAATTTGCCATAAGTCAATGTAGGAGAAACCTACAACTGTAGCCTCCAACTAAAAGTGCATCTTTTTGAATCATGCCTGAACAAAATTTCAAACTGAACGCTCTATTTACTATACAGGGGTAGATTGTTCTTATTTCATCAGCTATGACCAAGTAGAAGTGTTAATATCAATTTTAATTTTAGCTATAATTTAAAAATCAAAATTAGGTTTAAAGTTCCATAAATTTATACCAGAGTTGTTAAGCTGGATTCTTAGTTCATTGAATAAATCTGTTGAGTAAAAATGAGTTTTAAGCGACAATTTTCTGGTGGTTGAAGGTTCAATCCTTATTACAAGCGATAATAACTAAGAATAAAAAAAAAAAAATGAATATTAATTAAAATTTCAGACGCTTATGGTTGATGGAACAAGAACAACCTGCAAGCAGATTAAATAAAGAGTTCAGTTACAATTTCATATAGGTTCTAAAGTTGGGTATAAAGATTCCTGAGATTAACGTGAAGAAGGGTGAGGGTTACCTTAGTCGAAACACTGTGAAAATAATTACCAAGATGAGAATAGTAGTCTAAATTATTCAAATACAAATTTAATTAAAGTTCTGAATTTTTTTAGATGAGAGCTGATTGTTTATATTGTATTGATTATTGACTATTGTTCTCATCTTGAGTGTTAAATCGACCGAAACGTTGCACGAATAATACTAAAGATGAAAACAATAGTCTGATAAGTAATATATACAAATTTAATTTACGTGCAAAATCAGACGTAAGTTTCCTCACTAATGTTTAAACTGCAACTGATATTTCACTTCAAATCCTTTCCACATGTTACATAACTAACCAATCAGATTTATACTCTTGTATATGGGGCCATATAACAGAGCCTAGAATCAAATTTTATCAATCCTGCCTAATTGTGTTGCAGTGAGATGACTGAGATCTATTTCTTTTGTATGTATGAACAATCAATCATGTAGTAATAAGTTGCAATTTGGTTGACTAAAACAAGCATATCCAAACTTGTGTAGTAGTAATACATGGGTGATTAGAAAATCATTGCACATGCTCACTTTCACCCGTTTCTGCCCAGTATAAGTTTGGTGTGCGAATTTGATCAATTCCAATCAAGATGCAGTCCTGACTAAGCACTATATTTCCCTCCCTCACATATAGTCATCAATTTGCAGCAGGTTAGACACAAACTTACATTCGAGACCAAAGACCTACAGTCAATTACAGTTTTACCTTAATTCATGCTGAGCGAACTTATCTTACATTCTTGTGTTCTTATTCTGTTGTATAAAGTTGGTTTAATTATAGAGAAGATGTTGGTATTTTATTTGGAACGTGGTGACCTTATTTTGTTCATTTTAAACAAACTCAGATAAATACAGACATGGCCTACTCAACAAAATGGCTACCTCCAAGCTTCAACAAGCGTCTCCCATCTCACACCAAATTTCCACTCTACAGTTGCATACTGTTTAGAGTATTATAATCATGATGGTTTTCTGAACACTTTTTATAAAGACAAACACTTTGAAAGATTTACTTCTGGGCTGGTTATCGCTAATGGTGATTTTCTATGTGTCAGTTCGTTTGCTTCAGCCATATCTTTGGTAATTACAATTAACTGACACAAAGGCATTTGTACCCCAAATATATAGTTCTTTATTTATCTTGGGTACAAGCTTCAAAGAGAGAAAAAGAGAATTGGTCAGTCGATCTAAAACTGGTTATTTTTAAGAGCTACATTTTATACGTAAATTTGTTTCACCTTTGAGCAAATTCTTTTTTTTCCAACATGTTTATTGATATTTCTGTCTCTTTCGTTTCGATATGTTAAATTTTGACAAATTAACTCTCTTTATCTTTTCCAAGGCTGTTTTAATATGTTACAATCTGGCAGACTATATCTACACTTCACTTGAAAAGCATATTACAGCTAAGTAATATGCAACATTCGTATGCTTTTAATATTCCTTTTATAAATTAAACCTTTTTTTTATGTTAGATGGTTTTGCTTTGAATTTATTACTTTCTACAAAGTATTGCAGCAAAATCGGGTATTTTATACAACATCAAAGCAAAATAGACAAAAAAAAAAGTGGTATATGCAGAGACCCAACAGTTTATTTAGCAACAGCTCGAGTTAAATACTATTACGTTTCAATACAACTATCATTGGCAGAAATGATCATCTCAAAGCAGGTATAAAATGAATCACATGCTCTGGTGACTATTTTTGTCTATAGTGATGAACGCCTCCATGATGGCAGCTTTTAGAGAGTTGACCATGTTGTGGGTGTGCTTGTTGGTTTTGTTCTCAATCATGTTCCAGAAGAAATAGTCAGTGTCGTATAAGTGTAGTAAAAAAAAAGTTGCAGTTGGGTGAGGAGAGTGATCACAAGTTTGGTAATCAGTAGTGAGAAACCTTGTTGTCAGCTACGTTTGGATCATTTTAACTGTGATTGCAGAAATGGAGTCTGGTGGTGATCTCGTCCATCCAAAGTTTCATTACACTCCTTAGCAACTCCTGGTATTTTGTTTAGCTTTTGTCAAGTGTCAGATTTTAATGGAACACCCTGTACCTGTAATCAAGCGTGTGAATAAGGTTGACAAATTATTGCTTTCTTTTCCAGCCACCCTAGACCAACTCCTTCAACAAGAGAATGTTGTGATAGAATACTGGACAGTGAAAAAGCGAAAATTGGAACAATGTCATCAGTATGTTTTGTTTGAACAAAGTGCAAAACAGGTTCGTAAGCAATTTACATTTTTATACTTAACTTATTCTACCCCCCCCCCCTTTTTTTTTTTAATAAATAATTTTCTTCCATTAATCCTTTTTAATTCTAATTCATTTTGTTTGGATAATATTTCTAAACTGAGGGTTTTTTTGTTTTTTTTTTCTTTTGTGGTATTTACATCATTCCAACTGTTATCCTCCTCCTCCTCCTCCTCCTCAGTTTTTTATTTTTATTTATTTATTTATTTTTTTTTTTATTATCGCAAATGTTTGAAATTCCCAGAGGTTACTGATTTCAACAAAAGGCACTCAAAGGAGGCTGGAGAGTACAACAGTCTATTTTTTGGTTAGGAGAAAAGTGTTGCATCTGTTCTGATACTACACTACATTTTTTCTCCATGGTAATTTTTATCTCTATCCAGAGTGCTCAGTTTTTGGGTAGGGTGGAGTCCTTCTACATTAAAAATCAACCTTGTGTTTAACTCTGCCTTCATGGTGAAGCAAATCGATCGATCAATGCATCCATTCAGTCTTGAAAGACAAAGGATGCCCCTGTAGGGGCAGTTGCGCATATAATTGTGAGGCAATACCTAACCACACCTCTCTTGAATCGACAATGTTTGGGTCCAGTGGCAAGGAGAAGACCAGGACGACTGGAAACAATGCCGAGATAAGCGGAGAGCACATACAGCACCTGAAAGTCCCAAATGGTCACCCATTTAGTACTGACCAGGCTCAATGTTGCTTAACTTTGGTGATTCAGCGGGAACCAGTGTGTCAACATGATTATGCCATAGCGGGAAGCAAATACAGAGGGACAACAACCAAACATATTCTTATCTTGATTGTCATTAGTTTTGCAAGAGTTTGATCATTGTACTCTGTTAACGTCTTCAAATGTCTTCTGTTGTAGGCAGTAATCATCTGGTAATTTCGAAATGTATAAATATTTTTTTTTTATTGATTTTTATTATACAATTATAAGGTATATCAATACATTCAGAGAGATTCATCACTTGCTTGACAACAAAAAAACTCCAACTAGGAGTTTTTTTGTTGTCAGCAAATGTGGTTTAGCAGATTATACAGAAGTATGTGTGAACAGCATATTTGGAATTGGATAAGTATATACCTTTCCAAACCTGTATACTTTACACGTCTCTGCCAACTGATGCAGTGTAGCTTCCCATTGTTAAGAATTTCTTTCTATGAAACTACAATATTTTCCCCCATCATAGCATACGTTTATGGATGGCTGCCACAGGGATTATAACTAATTTGAAAGAATGTGAAGTTTTTTTGTTTTAAGGTTTATTCCTCTAGATCAGCCATGTTCTGTTTATGCTCATACACATTAGCAGTACAACCTAGTGAACGGTGTGGCTCTTCACTAAGTTCACTACGGAAAGGCTCTATTTTGTGCATCACATAAAGCTGGAATGCGTAGTAACCAGTTGATGCTGCCACAAATGAGCCATCTCAGAATGGTACTACTCCTCTACAAATTATTTAACCTCTACATATACGATGTATTGTCTTCTGCAATATTTCCAATACTATAAATGTGAGTAAAAACTTGAGTTTGTAAAACTAAAATATTCTATCTATAATTTAATTTAGAGGAATTTTTCACAATGTTTTAGCGACTTGTTTTATATTTACTTCATACGTGTAATATAATAATTTTTTTTTTCTCTTAATTTGTTAAAATGTTAAATTGTTACTTTAAATTAAAAAAAAAAAAAAAAAAAAAAAGCAACTTTAACATTTTTCCTTTTTTACTTCTAGGCTTTGGATTGGATTCATGATTCTGGAGAAGCTTACCTATCGACACATACAAGTGTTGGAGAAACACGAGAAGAAACAGACTCTTTATTAAAAGAGTATTATGAATTTCGAGGCAGAGCTAAAGTAAGTTTGTCTGCGATTATAATTTCTTTTTTCATTGTCCTGCATCGGATGTGGGTTGCATATTGGCCATGGCAGTATGAAGTGACTTTCTCCATGGAATCTATCATTTATGTTGATTTTTATGTGCCGGAAATGTGTGTATAGTTATTTATTAAACTGGAGTTTTGTTCAGCATATCCTTTCAATCATAGGCAGTTGCAATACTAAGCTGATTCTAGTCTGGGCATATTCAGCTTTAAAAACAGAGTCAGATGAATACTGAACCATGATCATATCCTTCTTCTGCATCCTTAGAAAGACCGAGCTAGTAGGAGCGCAGCATTCATTTACATGTAACATGGCACTAAAGATATTTATGACATTGTAAACACAACTCCAAGGGGAAGTGAACAACAGATTAAGATCAGAAGAAAATCACAGATATATATATATATATATATATATATATATATATACATAAGAACACAATTCAATTTCTTTAATCTTCGGAGTCTCAAAGAAATGTATTCTTCTCAAGCGAAAAAAAACTTTAATGATTCGAAATAATCTTTCTTCTGTGACTGCTTGCAAATGAGATCTTTTACAGACTTACATTACACACATTTTGTATTTTTCATTTGGATCTATTTACCAACATTATAAATCCGGCTTATGAGAACATCGACTTTTATGATCATTTAATCTTGGGAATACATAACAACTCTATATCCTTTCATTTGGATTTTTAGTTTTTAATTTTTAATTTACTTTTTTCATTTTCCATTTTTTTTTTCCAATTTCATGAACTATTTGCACTAAAACTTTTTGCATTTATGACTAGTTTTCATGCAATGCCTTTTCAATTAATGCCAACACCAACAAATTCATAGCTTTGCTGTAATATTCATTTGCTAACATCTTTCCTCTGATGAGAACACATTTCTTTGAAAGTCTGCGGATTAAGGAAATCTTAATATTTCTTATTTGAGTATCTTGTTGAACAATAACTTCTTGTTTTAAGTTATAATTTACAGTCTTAAATTGTGTTCTTCTATAACAAGCTCTATCTTCTGTCTCGGTTGTATGGAGCTTTTTTATTTTGTTGGGATTACTATATAAATCCTAATATTAATATTCGCCTTTCGGTTTGTAAACTGTAAACTTAATTTTTACTTTTTGATATATATAATGTGTGTGTGTACTGACTTTCTCTTATGTTCTTTTTTTTTTCTTTGTAGGAAACTAAAGAAAATGTCAGTTTGCTGCTACAGCTTGCCGATGGTTTTGTATCGAAAGGTACAATTCACGCTAGCAGCATTATGGCATGGTGTGCAGCCGTAGATAAACGCTACAAGGATTTCTCTTCACGCATGGAAAAATACAGACAGAAGTTGGAAAGCAAACTTGGTGTCACGAATGAAGTAAGTAGCCATTCAGATTTTAGCACTCAATCCATGTTAGCATGCAACCAATTTGCTTTGTTAGCATAAATCAATCATACAATCTTGAACCTAAAAACAAAACATATTTTATATATAGACTATTTCACTGTATCACAACTATTCAGTGTGGCTAGACCAGCACCTATTCAAAGTAAGGGATCAAATTAACAACCACCTAGTTGATAGTAATTCTAACCACCAGACCATGGACAGGTGTCACTAGTAAATATCTACAATGGTTTTATATAAAAAGTGACCGTCACTTTCACATTTATTTACAAAGAGCTTTGCATTACGCTAAAGTAGTAACAAGTGATATTATCAATGTCAGTACTGAACTAAAGAAGGTGGGGGGCTTATATCGTCATCCACAGACTGTTTTGCTGTATCACAACTCTTCAGTGTGGCTAGACCAGCACCTATCCCAACCTAGGGATTGAACCAACAATCATCTAGTTGATAGTAGCTCTAACTCCTTAGACCACAGACAGGTGATACTATTAAATGATATCTATAATTTTATATATATATATATATATATATATAATCATTGACCACCACTTGAACAGTGCTCTATGGAATGAGAGAAGGACAATTCTTTTCCCTTCTTGGATGTTCTTGTTGAACGTTCAAGAGGGGGCTTTCTCACTACCATTTATAGAAAGCCCACTTTTACTGGCTTATATGTGAACTGGTCATCCTTTGTACCCAAATCATGCACGGTCGGCTTAATTAATACGCTGGTACATGGAGCTCTCATGATATGTTCACCTAATAGATTAGACTCCAAACTTGATAAAATCAGAGAAATATTTATCAATAATGGTTATACCTTAGACCTTATTGAAGATTACATTGGCAAGAAAGTTGATGATTTTAAATCCCCTAAAAGTTTGGCAATGCGAAGTGCCCGATTTATTTAAAATTATCGTGGATTGGGGATGAGGATATTAAATTGTCAAAACAGATTGTTACAACTGTTTATAAGTGCTTCTATTCTGTTTCCTTGCGTTTGGTGTACACTACGAGACCTGCTTTTCCTTCTTTTCGCAGAGATAGTTTGCCTTACACCCAAATTAGTAATATTGTTTATCAATTTAAATGCCAATGCGATGCTGGTTATGTCGGGCGAACACTGTTGCATTTGCTAATTCGTATGAACCAGCACGTTCCATCTAAAATCAGACAGGGGAGAGGAGGATCTGGTAGTCTCCCTCCTTCCGTAGCCTTAGACTCTGCAATTGACCAGCATTTGGTTAACAATCCATGCTGTGCTGATAAATATAAAATAGAGTGGTTTGAGGTGTTACGCAGAGCAGATTCCAAAAACCATTTAAAGATTTCGGAGTCTGTCTCTATTGTGGTTCGAAAACCTTTATGCCAGCAACAGGAGACCACGAAAACATTATTTCTCTTTGGGGAACTTTGACCCTTTTCTCCCTCTTTTTTTTTTTTTTTTTTTTTTTTCTCCGTTGTGCCAAATTTTAGTCACTTTTAAAGGCCATATTTATAGATTAACTCTTTCTTTTAATCGTTTTTTTTTCCCTCTTAATTTTGGTAAATCTAAATTCCCCCATAGTGCTCTTTAATTTAGCCAATGATATTGTTTTGTATGCTATCAATTTTTTCCTGACAAGATGATAGCCGAAAGAGTTTGCGAGAAATTTTCTGCACAATTCTATTTAAATCTTTATATAAATTTTGTACCTGTAAACATTATATATATATATATATATATATATATATATATATATATTCATCTAATAGGAAATCTTTGATATATTATGAAAATACCAAATATTGTAATTAATTTATTTTTTTTACTATCAAGTTATCTATTACTTATGTGCATACTTCAGAGAGTTTTGATTGAGAACAAAATTCTTTTGTCACAGTTTTGGGCCAGTCTTTCTGCTGTCAAAAACGGTATACCAGTTTTAAGTTATCTGGTCAGCTCATCTCTTTGACAGTCGCCCTCTTGATCATTTTTTATTTCAATAAAATTTTACGATTTCTTTACATAGCTGGAGTCTGAGAGTCAAGAAGCATGTTCAAACAATGTTAATCTGTTTTGTTTTTGTTTTTCAAATAGTGGATCTGTTAATATTGAACTTCTTTTTGATATCTGCATTTCTTTATTTTGTAAAGTTACTTCAAGGATAAGTTTTTTAAACTTTCATTTTCAAAGACATTGAACTTCTGCTCCTTCTCTAACATTATAGTCCATGTTTCACTTGAATATACACCAATAGAAACTTCCAATGCAGTATAAGGCACTGCTTAACCTTTTCTCTTCTGGTCCATTTTCAGTGTCAAGAGAAATGTTAGGCCCACATAACCTTTTAAAAAAAAATTCTTGGAAATTTTTTTTTTATCAACATAAAATTAATTCTATATTGTGTTGGACTTCAAAGTCAGTGGAGCTATACTACAGTGATTTTATAAATCTATGTCAGTAGAAAAACCATAGAATTTCATCCTCCTTATATATTCATTGGAGGCCGCTCCAGTCCCATTTCAAAATTTCTCAGGCTCACTTGTGGACCTGAGGATCTTCATTGAGAAACACCTTCGTAATATGTCCTTTCTGCTCCATATTTTTTTTGTTAGAAATCTAGAAGTTTATATTCCTATTCTTTTGCTAATGTCATATAAGGATCCTTGAAATATAAAATCTTTGAGTTTTTTTTATTTTTTTTATTAACATATTTCTATTACCATTTTTAAGAATATGGAATCGGTATGCACTTAATGAATGGAATATTTCATTTGCTAGTCTCTTTTCATTTTATAACATTTTCTATTTAGCAATCCCCTTCCCCGAAATAATTAATTCATTAAAATTACCAAGATTTTTGGTAGAATGATTAATAGTCGTGCTGGTTTATCGCTACTCTTAACTAAACACAGTCACTATATCACATTTGTTCTATAGCCTAAACTATGAAAGTATCTCAAACATTTTTAATGATTTTATTTATAGAAAAGTATTAATAATTTTAGACACTCATTGTTGTGAGATTTCCATGTTTCATATCTGAATAGTATCATTGTTTGTTTTTTTTGTTTTTTTTATCCACTTCATTTTTGGTGGTTTCTGCTTGTATTAGACTTATGAAAAAGTGTATGTCATGTGATAAAGCAGTCACAAATATAATACAGGGTGTCAAAAAAAAAATAGTGCAATAATCATGTGTTTTGTGATGTTTATTAACTCCTTGGTGCATGTTATCAATGTTGTCAAGACATTGATAGTCATCAATTTGAACATTTACAAACATGATTCTTAAATTAGATATGTTTTCTGTATTCAAAGCTATTCCATTTCGCTCCTTGTTCTTAAATAAAAGTTATCATCATTCGAAGTGTGAGTACATTTTTTTTTAGACACTGTACTAATAGATATCTATTTTTTTATGAACCATGTCTTTTGTGGATGCTTTAAAGAATTCAGCATACAAATAGAAATGAGTACATAAAAAGAAACTTATATTTTTCTAGGGAGGATCTTAAGAGTAAGGTATTTTTTATAACCATAGCAGGCAAAAGGTGGGTTTAAATTTTGTTTAAAATGTTTTACATTGTTTAAAATTAGTTTCCAAGGAATTTAAAAACAGGTCTAAATATTTTTCTCTCCCGTAAAAAATGTCTTAATTAGAAAAATGGGTTTTGATTATTTCATCACGTGCCATGTGCAGATTTACTTTTTGTTTTATTTTTTTTATCTTGGCTCCAAATTATGTCAGCAGCATCTAATCTCCTTTCATTATCAAATTATGTGCAACATTAGTTACAGATAAAAAGAAAGAAAATAAAATGATAATTGTGTCTGATTCAGTAATTTGTTGCTTATCCAGAATTAAAAAAAAAAAAAAACTCTTTTGATTCTAAATTATCATCTTCCAAATATGTATTCTGTTTTAGGGTGTACATCATGTGACAATAGTAGCGAGAGCAAATACAAGGGGTAACATTAAAAATATAACATCAGTTTCTTCACTCAATCTATTAAAAAAATGTACAAATCACAACAAAAAATCCAAATGCCATCAGAAATTTTAAAAAAGTTATTTCCAAGTCCCGATTTAATTGCCTCCCCATGAGGACAGAGTTAGACTTAATATTGTTTTTTAATTGAGATCTCCAAAAAAGGTCACTCTGGATTGGAATAAAAATTAATATTGCCTCAGTCTAAAAGGATTTTTTTTGCTGACTGAGGGCAGCAATGATAAAGTGTAGTATCAGAAAGATACTACACTTTGCTCCTAGCCAAAATGCCAGGGAAGTTTATATTTAAATTATCAACAAGTCACTAATGGGGAAAAAAATGAAAAGGTCACTAATAAAAATATAAGTTAAAAAAAAGAATGAAAAAAAAATTGCCAATAATGATTTTAAAAATGAGAAAGTCACAAATCGAAATAAAATCCCAGTCATGGATAAATAAAATTGTAAGAAATAAACAAAGATACAAATATTAAAAAAAAAAAATTATTTAATTGTGTATGCTATTTTTCAAGTGATTTACAACACTCATCAACATCGTTATCGAGAGAAGTTTCTCGAAGATGAAGCTTAACAAATTATCGATATATTTAATAATTAACTAAATCCATTTTCTAAAACATATTTTCTGTTCAGCAAAATATGAATTTGATAATTGTCGATTTTTATCAAAAATCTGAATTCAAATGAATGTCCAAAACATTAAATTTCAAATATAAATTTATAAATTTAGATTTTCTTAAAAAGAAAAAACAAACTTTTAATGTAGAACTTACCACTTTTGTATTTGAAGAAAAGCATTTCCTAATTCCCCGAGGTTCAAATCTTTGTCACTCTTCTTTGTTCAGAAGTTATCAAAGATTTCTTGTGTTAAAAAAAAAAACTCCCAATACATCAACGCATTTCAATTCTGTTGGTCATCGTTATTTTTTCTTGCAACTATTGTTTTTGGAGGAGTGTTTTGACATTATTCTAAAATTTTAAGTGTTTTGCTCCTACATAAATGCCTATCCTTTGTAGCGCCATTGCTTCCTTACATATGATGAGTGACCATGATATAATTTATATTGTAAATGTATGTCCAATAACAAATTTAAAAAAAACTTTATTTTTTAAAAATTTAATTTCAAATCAAACTGAATTTTAAATGCAATTCCTCATTCCAGTATATATATATATATTTTTTTTTTACTACACAAATATTTTTGTGGTGTTGTATAATTTTCTTTGATGTATTATTTCGTAAGTAATGGATGATTGTTTTTTTTGTTTTTTTTAACAGACTGAGAAAGAAGATCGACAAAGTGATCCATCTATTGAAGAGAAGCTGCAACAACACGCTCCCAAAGAACTTACAGAGGAAAAGCGGAAATCTGCACGCCGAAGAGAGTAAGTGGAGTGCCTTCTCCTTTTTTTTTTTTTTTTTTTCTGTTAGAAAACTTAAAATATTTTAACAACTTAATTCTAAAATATAAAAGCATTTATTATATCTCTTTAGTATCTATTCTTTGGATCAATAACCTTATTTCAACTTCTAATGAATAAATAAACCTTTTTAGACAAATGTGTGTGTGGGACAGAGATGAACACCTCTGCCTATCATAGTTCCAAGTCACCTTTGAGCAAAGTGTAGCACCTGTTAGTCTCCCTCTGATATTCTGGAGGGTTACAATATATATATATATATATATATATATATATATAAAGGTTAAATGTATTCAAGAGTGATAACTAATGAATTTAATGAGGTTAAGAGTGCTCAATAAAAGAAGAGCAAGATATATTTTTATTAATATAAACAGATTTATGATCGTGACACTGGACATGCTAATATTTCAGATAAATGGTTAGTTAAAACCAGTAGTCCTTATCAGGTGACTTAATAAATGGTTGCTTTCCATAGAAGAAACTAGTCCTTAAAAAATATATATATATATATATATATATAGAATAAATGACAAAAAGTTATATTCCAAAATTCATGATGTTGACCATCTTATAATTTATTCCTTTAATTCCGTTGACTTATACAATTCTTGACAGTAGCTGTTTTGTAGCACAAAATCAATTACTTAATTATTATATCGATCAGTGAATCTATTATGCCCTTAACTAATCAGAAGAAATAGCAACAATCAATCTGCCAAAAGGAATTGAAGTGTGATTTGACATGGTAAAAATCCAAAAATTGGAAGAGAAGCTGCAGTTACCATTATATTTTTCCATTACGCCATATTGAATTTTTATCAAACAAAGTCTTAAACTCAACTATTCATACTATATATATATATACATATATATATATATATAATCTCAATAAAAATCCTCGAGACAGTGTTTCATGGAAAACAATTGACGATCCTTTCAAGAACATTAGTACTGTTTGTTCATGTAAGTAAAACTATTCAGCAATGCAGAAAATTGATAGATTTACTGACAAAATAATGTTCCAATGAAGGACATTTTTTTAAAAATAGTTTTATATAAGGGGGTAGGGGGCTCTTTAGTCATGAAAAAGGCAGTTCATCTAAGAGAAGGAAAACTTTGACAAAAAATGAAATCTCTCTGATGATGGGGTTTATAATCGAGCTGTTACTATCATTAATTCAAAGCTAACGGTGCAGATTGGCTTCACACAATCTAGAAGACCTATTAAAAATTAAGTAACCTTTGACTAAAAAATCTAAGAATCTGGTATGGACCAATCCTCTCCTCGAACATGCCCTTTGACCCTTTGTATCTCACTCCAAAAATGGATTGTGCTGTTACAGCTCAATTCCACTCTAAAGAAAGTCACACACAGGTGCCTTTCAGAGTATTCTGTCTTTAATACACAAGAGCACAAAATCTGAAAAATCTCTGAAGAGAAGTCACACTTGAAACAATATGACCATATATATATATATATATATATATATATATATAAATAATAATCACATTAACACACCGGTTCCTGCTAGATCACAGAAGTTAAGCAACGTTGAACCTGGTCAGTACTAAATGGGTGACCATTTGGGACTTCCAGGTGTTGTATGTTCTCTCCTCTTATCTCGGCATTGTTTCCAGTCGTCCTGGACTTCTCCTTGCCACTGGATTCAAACAGTGCTGCTTTAGAAGTGTGGTTGGGGATTTCACAACCCTTACCTCACAATTATATGCGTAGCTGCTTCTACAAGAGGTATCCTTTGTCTTTTGAGACTGAATGCAGGCGTCGAATATATGGTGAGAATAATGGAAATAGTATTCTGATGAGATAGAGAGATAAAAAAGGAACAAACCAAGTTATGTGTTCAACATTTCGTCTTTAATTCGTAATAAAGATAAAACATATATATATATATATATATATGTGTCAATAACAACCAAGATGAGGAAGTCAGTCCGACAATCTCAATCAATATATATATATATAAAAATAACTATTGTATAGTTTGATTTTCTAAATGTAGATCCACTGAAACTTAAATTATTAAAGTGCTCAGTGGAGGACAGAGCAGGTATGTAGTATGTTTATCATATAAACATGATTGGTTACATATGTGCATACATGTTTCAGTTGAATCTCAATTTAGAGAGACCCATCTCATCAGACTGAAAACTGAGTGTCGCTTCTTTCTTCGGTCTGCTGAGGTGGGTCCCTCTAAATTGAGATTCCACTGAAACATATATGCACATATGTAATCAATAATGTTTGTATAATAAACATACTATATATATATATATATATATATATATATATATATATATATATATTTTTTTTTTTTTTTTTAAAGAAATCTAGTTGAGTGCTCAATTATAAGGAAAATCCGAAAATAAGAGCGCATTATTTATATTTTGTTTTCAGAAAGTTTTATATGAGGTAAGTTTTAGATGTATAATTAAGCAGATAAAATGGTAATAAAAAAAATATATAGTTTACAGAAAGTTTTAGACAAGTCATTGATACCGACTGTTTCAAACCCGATAATTAGGGATCGTTTTAGATACACATTTCAAGCTGAGATCCTGAGATGAGTATTGGCTGAAGAGAGCTTAATATGGGTATCTAAAATGGTCTCTAATTATCAGGTTTGAAGCCGACGGTATCAATGACTTATCTCCTCTCAAACTTTCTGTAAACAATATAAATAATATATATATATATATATATATATATATATATATATAGATTTTTTTTTTATTATTACCATTACACATGTTTTAATTAGTGCATTGGGTTAACAATCCAACAATTTCAGACTTCACAGAAATATTTATGATAAATATTTCTGTGAAGTCTGAAATTGTTGGATCGTTTACATGATTTGGTAATCAAAACGTATAACTAAGCAGATAAAACGGTAATAAAAAATATATATCTTTGCTCTACAATAGTATTGAGAACTCTTTTCAGGTTTTTACTGATTACCATTTAATTGCTATATATATATATATATATATATATAACTACTTAATTTACTCACATAAAATTAATATACGAAAGTATAGATTTATGTGTAAACTTTAAGTATTTACTTCAAAAGTGCTCAATACGTAGGTAGAGCTAGTTAGTAAGTTATAAAATGTATATGGCAATTAAGCTACACTGAAAATTCCGCGTTTCATCCACTCTAGGATTCTTCAGGCTTATATATATATATATAGATGTTATAAAACAGAATTTTTATAACTATATTTTCAATCATATCATGAAAAAGTTTCTAATACGATGAACTTATGCTCAGAATAGAGCATTATTATGGTTAAAAGAGACTCAATATAACCAAGTCTGTGTTAGTTACATATATTTCTCATATTTTTGTAATATTCAACAAAAAACGGGAAAAAATCTGTATGAAACCTTTAAATCTATGATTTTTTTAAAGTATATTTTTCTAATTTGAAGGAAAAAAAACTTTGTTTCAACAGCCTTATAAATTATAACTTGTTCATTTATCAACTTTAAATTCATAATGTTTTATAATTATCATTCAAAAAAATTTCATCTTCCTTTATAAAAAAAAAAATTAATATTTAAAAAAAAAAATGTTTGGAGCTGAATTTTTCTTTGCAAAATCAGCCTTTCTTTTCTGATGATGGATAATCATGTCGCCTGACGATCTAAGTGTTCTAAATTCAAATCTAGCTGGCACCAATAGCGCCACTTTCTTTTATGGATGTTGACGATCTTAGCATCTTCTCTCCTGTAAGTACTTGAAAGAAAGAGGAAAAATCAATGCCAACAACAAAATCAAGTTGGTCAAACAAATTGTACCATGCTGAAATGGGGAAAACACTATACTCCTGAAACATCGTTGATTTTCAGTAATGAACCATGAACCAGTAATTTAACTTACACCCACTTTTTGCATTCATCCTTTCCACTTCGAACAACAACTTTGCTCTCTCTCCCTTTTAGCCTATAATGAATCCTTTCTTATGAATTTACTTTATTAATTACAAACTATTTTTTTCACTTTCTTCTGTTATGATGTTTTAATATAAATGATACATCGATTTGTAGATCATTGGTGAATAATAATTTAGAATTTTTGGACTAATCTGCAAATTTAATTTTTTTTCTAGGTTTATTATGGCTGAACTATTACAAACAGAAAGATCTTACGTAAAAGATCTTGAAAGCTGCATGAAGGTAAATATTTTTGCGTTAACCAGCAATATTATATAAAATTCATTTGATAACCCTTTTCTTCCGAAAAAAAATGCCAAATTTTTTAAACTCAATGGAATAAGGAAATAATTCACTTTATCTGATATTTCATCATCACAATTTGCATAATTTTAACTCCCCCTATATATATATATATATATATATATATATATATATATATATAAATACATGCACAGACATGACAGAAAAAAATAGACACTAAGATAAATATTTTTCCCAAGATTATGTTTGTTTATAATTACAGATAAGAATAGTGCTGAAATAACTTAGTATCTCATTAACGTTGCATCTAGCAGTATTGAAATCCAAGGAGCATCAGACGTATCAGAATTTCTGTGAGGACGAAGGTGGTCTTAGTCAACACAAAATAGCAGGAAATCTTTCAATACTGCTTTTTACTTTTAAAAGAGTGATCGTATAATTCACAAGAGAGAACAAAGAGTGCACAAAACCGCATCCAGGCCACCTCGGCCCCTCTGAAAGAATTTTGCATCTTATGGAAAGAAATATTGAAAAGGACCCTCAGTGCAAAGCCTCTGACATTGCAACACAAGCTGGTGTCAGTTTCAGAACAGCTATTGGGTATCTTCACAATCTGGGCTACTATTGTAGACCTGCGAGAAGGAAACCTCTTCTTCGTCCTGCTAATATCAAGCACAGAAAAGATTGGGTTCATGAGATTCTGGAGAGACGTATGACTTTTTGGCCCAATGTCATTTTCTCTGAGTTACGATTGGCATTATTTACTGACAGTGGAAGGGTATGGGTCCATTGAGGCTCCCTCAGCAAAAGTTTTACTTTAAAAGAATGTAGCCAATGCTGAAACATGGGGGTTTCTCGGCTATGGTATGGGGTGCAATTTGGAATGATGGTAGCTCAGACCGGGTGGAGTGCAAAGGAAACATCAATTCTGCTAAATATGTTTCAATATTACATGAAGGACTTCTACCAATAATCTCAAGTCATAAAATGAACCAAGTTAACTCTCTATTCATGGAAGACGGAGCTCCTTGTCACTCTGTTAGGGCAACACAACATTGATTGAGCCAAAATGGGATTAATAAACTTCCGTGGTCAAGTCAGTCTCTGAATATGAATCCAGTTGAAATCCTTTGGGGCATATTAGAGCAGAACCTTCACAAAAAGAAAAGGATGCTATCTTCTAAGCATGAACTTTTAGCATTATTGCATCAGACATGGCAAGAAATTCCTCAAGTTGATATTTGTCAACTGACCAATGTAATACCTAGAAGGGTCCTAGCATTAAAAACAAAGGAATGTCGACTAAGTATTAGTTATTAAATTTGTGATGAGTTATTTTTTTATTTTGTTCTATAAATTCTGTTTATTGAAATAAACTATTTCTATGGGTGTCGATTCTTTTCTGTCATATCTGTGTATATATACATATATACATACCTAGCCACCCACAGACACACTAGCTGGGCACCGGTCATAAAATATGCTCAAATATGATATTTTATGTAGGTTTCTAATTCATTATTATAGAGTAAATTCCCTATCAATTATTATATTGTATCTAATAAATAGTGATTTCAAAAGTTTAAAAAAAAAAAAAAAATAGACTTGAGTGTCATCAGCTAGAAGTGTGCGCCATTTTTAAACCAACGCATTTCAGAACAATCGCGGCTATTTTTTTTGTTAAAAATTCATCTAGCACATTTTCTTCTGGGTCCGTTTTTGTACATTTTTTTTAAATTATACTAATTTCGATATGATATGCAAGTACATACTGTTTTCACCTGAAATGCGTTGGTTTAAAGGATCATTAATCTATACAAGCAAATATAATTGTTTTATGAACATTTGTAAAAAACATTAACTACAAAACTTCATTGAATTTTCAATGTTTATCATATTTTTCACTGAAATCTGTTTTGTTTTGTTTTTTTTTTTTCAGTTTTATTTAGGTGAAATGTTAAATCAACAAAACAACATTCCACCAGGAATCGAAAACAAAGACAATATAATATTTAGTAATATCAAGGAAATTTATGAATTCCATGACAAGTAAGTCTCATTTGATTTTTCAATATTGAAACAACAAAAATAGATAGGTTTTAGTTTTGCAAGTCAAATTAATATCAATGCTTCTGGTGTACTGGATTTTTCAATATTGAAACAACAAAAATAGATAGGTTTTAGTTTTGCAAGTCAAATTAATATCAATGCTTCTGGTGTACTGGATTTTTCAATATTGAAACAACAAAAATAGATTGCAGTTCTGAATTTTTGAGATGAGGGCTGATTGTTTATATTATGTTTTGATCGGACTATTGTTCTCATCTTGAGTGTTATTTGTGCAATGTTTGGTCAGTGTAGATTTCAATCTTTATAAGAATTGCCACCCCTTTGTCAACCAAATTTTTTTCTCATGAAACCACAGCCAAAAAACAAAAACAACTCCAAGAATACGAAACCATCTTCGCAGCCATTAACTTTTCTCCTTCCTTTCCAAGATAATGACCAACATGCCTGATAACGGTCAAAGGTTACACCAACTGAAACGCTGCACAAAAATACACTCAAGATGAAAATAATAGTCCAATCAAAACGAGTAATACAGTAAACAAATAAATTGGTTTTATTTTTGCAAGTCAAATTAACGCCAATGCTTCTGGTTGCATTGGATTTTTCCTTCTGAACAAAGAATACTGAATGAGAAGGTTTGTTAAGGATTATTCAACACTTACTTCATTATAAATTCTCCCGAATACATTTTTCGGTTTTGGAATGATAACTAATAACATACATGCTCTGTAAGTAAGAAATCATTTTTATTGAGCTTAATATTTGTTACAATTCGAAATCCTATTTATAGAATATATACCTCAGTTGTAGATATTTTAATTATAAAGCTAACCTTTATAAAGTAAGATGGTGTCTGGAGTAGTGCAGATCTATAATCAGCTCAATAGATTAAAGTTAGTCTTTTAGAAGTCAAGTAACGACGTACCAGAACTATCTGGATTTTTATTCTTCCACAATTTGGCTATATCTTTAAAACCCTAAAATATAAGTTACTCATTTGATGTAGGACCTAAATCCACTTTAATGTTGCAAAGTGATCATTATTTTGGTGCTCTTCCTTGCACCTTTGTACTCATGAAGAGATATTTATATAAACTGGATAGCATCTAAAAAATGGCCGTACCGTATCCTTGGTTGGTTTTGGTCTTCAGTTTTTGAACATGCAATTGAGCTTATGCTAATTCATTTACCTACCTTTAATATATATATATATATATATATATATATATATAGAGAGAGAGAGAGAGAGAGCAATAAAGAAGAAAATGATGATATAATAATATATACTAGTATATATAGATTTATTCAATAAGGGTGATACATCAATCGGGAGTGTAGGGCAAGTGAAAACTCTTTATACCATGCTATTTCACTATAAAGCTATACGCCCCCTTAAGTAATCCAATCTACCAAATTTCCATTAATAACAACTACTACAATATTGTACAATTGATTACTGTACACTCAATAACCCTTAACCGAGTGGCCTCAGGATCTTGATAAATGATGACTCCTATGTAAAAAAAAATAAAATATAAAAAATAAACCTTCTATATCGTAGAAATTATTTTAGTTCTCGCACCCCCAAACAGACTCCATATATTATCTCTCACGGTACAGTTATTTTGCTCCTAATATAACTATAACTAGATGTCGCATCCTTATTATGTTACCTAGTATCTTCGCTTTTCCTCTGATGAGAAGCATTAGGCTTTGAAATGCCATGGTAAAAAAATTTCTTACCTACCCTACACCTCCAATTGATGTATCCCCCTTATTGAATAAAAGAATATATATATTAGTATATTAGTAAATATTTTTATATCGTCATTTTCTTTCTTTATTGATTTCTATATAAGTTTCAAAACAATTTGTTGAGCTTTGCATTATTCTGACAAGTCTCCTCTTAAAGAATTGATCTTATTCTTTTTCTTTTAACTCCCCTGTATATATATATCTTTTCTTTTTGAAAAGGGGAGGTGCTTTCTCCTGAAATTACTCTAACTTCTATACTGCCAATAGACTTTATATACACCGAACATACTTGGTTGCAAATAATTATGTAATGAGGGGAGGAGTGATAAATGAATAAATGATTAGACATTTCTCTACTCGAACATATCTGTTTTTCCTTTCTTTTCTCTTGTGGTTCCAGTCCTTTTCACATTACTCTTGGCTTTTTTAAACTTCCATATATTCCTTTACCAGCAATGCTTCAAGCAAAGTACCATTTATTTTATATATATTTATTTAGTTTAAATTCAAATGTCCTTTGGGAGACTGTTTCTCTGACAATAAAGGTGAAAACATATACATAGTTTTGACTACCACCACTTTGTCAAGGAGATTAACCATGCATTGCTTAAAAAACAATGCTATATTTAACCACTTCACTATTCAACACACCTGTCCCAATTTAGAAAGATATTAATTGACAATACATCTGTACTTGAACATAATAAACAAAAACTTGAAATACAAGAAGCATTACTAATAAAAACTAAAAAAAAAAACTATTAATAAAATAAACTTTAGCATTAGTAATAACATCCTGAAATGTTTAAAGTTATTAAAAAAAATCAACCAATGGAAAAAATATGCGTTAAAAAAAAAAAAGAAAAACAGTGAAAAAAATACATGTTAAAAAAAAAAAAAATTATACAAATCGTTCAAAACCAGTTAGATTAATCTATCCCTGATGATGAATCCAGAAGGATTGGAAAGTACTTCGACTTGCAATAAATTATGGTGATTACATTAGCCAGTTCCTGCCAGAAGTGAAGACGGTAATTTGGAAGTTGGAAAGAATTAAGAAAAGACGTCTATTTTATTTAATGAAATATGCCTAAGAGAAAAAAATGCTGCCTATTTGAGAAACACTTTTTGTGTAGCTATTTGAATTAGTTTAAGTTTTCGAATTTTCCCAGAAATGTGTATATACAAGATACATTCCAAAATATCTCCAATTTTTCTTAAATCTTCCCTTACGAATAAGAGGATATTCCAAATTGTATTGTTCTGATGACTGTATTTATGTATTCATGACCTGAAAGTTCCATCTCTTTGTGGTAGGTATTAACAGTGTGAGACTCTAAAAATACAACCCCTGTCATAGACGTGCATCAGAAGCAGATATGCGTCATTGAATTCCTGACAAAAGTTCATTAAGAATGATGGTGATTATGTAGAAAAGTAAATTCTGGAGCTGATTTTAATGCGATTGACTTTCATTTTTGTAGCTCAATTTTTTAAGTTAAAAAAAACAATAGGATGCTTTACTTTTGGAATGAAAAATACACTTCAGATGTCCATGCACAACCATCATTCATTGGTGGTGAAAGTGCATTGAGAATGGTGGTGACTATGCAAAAAAATAAATTTTGAAGCACAAAAGGGGGCATAAAATTGCCTTCAAATCATTCGTCTGTTTTTTTTGTTTGCACTGTTCTCAATAACTACCCCTTGGATTTTAAAAAAAAATTTGCACAAACATTAGTCATGGTGAAAGTAAATCTTTCACTCATAGAGAGGGATCTTGCATGCTTGGCTTGTTTTATTGCTAATAATATGTAACACTAACAAAAAAAAATTTGCTAGTCAGGAAAACACCCTTGGATTTGACAGCTTAAATGCTATTTGGGTTTGATTCTGAAAATATGGCAAGATAACTTTATATGTTAGCTGATTCATTGAATAAGTACTGATAATTTCATTAAAATTGAAATTCTCCGATATTAAAAAAAAAATTTTATGACATTTATTTATCAGTTGTCTCCGACTGGGGATTACAGTTAACAGATGGAGAGAGGCAGTCCTCATACTGCTGATCAAATATAATTCCAGCTCCAACTTAAGGTTAATCTTAACAATTTCTAAAAAATGTGTTGAAATTTGGATCTAAAATGACCCAACTTTAGTGATATGAGTTAACAGATATTTGTTGTCAGTATAATCAGATTTTTTTGTTTGTTTTTAAAAATATATTTCAATGTTTTGATAAACTTTTATTTTTAATTTTTTTGCAGAACGTTTTTAAAAGAATTAGAAAAATATGAAACTATTCCTGAAGATGTCGGACATTGTTTTGTCACTTGGGTAAGTAAATCATTTTTTAATTATATATATATATATATATATATATATATATATGATTTAAATCACAGATTAGATAATCAAGTAAATTATTGTCTTATTAAATATTACAGTGAGATAATATTTCCAAGACGATTCTACCTAAAAAGGTAAAGCTCAATATATGAAAAAGAATTATACTTATTTTCTTAATCCATGATTTTCAATAATGGCTCAAATGAAATGCAATTAACAAAACAATCAGAGATGAAAAAACATTTTGCTCATATGCACATATATTGAAAAAGTTATTTAAAAAGTATTTAAGTCATAAAGGATATCATACAGCCTGGCGAATCCAACGTTAAGATGGGTTCAATTATTTCCGAGATATTTCTGTCAGGTTGGACGGATAATAATCCAAGGGGAAAATTAGAGGTAATAGAGTGATCGTGCCATTTGAAACAAGCTCCGAATGTGAGGCAACATCCAGAATGTGTAAAGATCCTGTAATATGATTTTCAGGGGTATAAGAGATGGTAAACACCTTCGTTGAGCTGAAATTCAGCTGATGTTGAGGTTTTAAAAAAATTCAGAATCTTTGGGGGTGCAGAGACATTGTATCATATTGAAGATGTATATTCAATTGCATTGTATACATTACCATAGATTGCAACAACACGTATACGGATGTACAAATATCTAGAACTTTATACGTCTAACCATGTATGCAGATTTAGAATATGAAATCTCCAAACTCGGAACTTTATCAATATATGTGCTGATGAGCAAAAAATATGCTATGCCATTATTGAAAATCCATGGATTAAGGAAATAAGTATAATTCTTTTCTATATATTCCTTGTTTCAAATACTAAATTCTAAACTTGAATATATTTTTATATATATATTAATCTACAGAAATTAACTTTAATCATCATGCTTATATATCTATAATATAAAGCTACGTGTGTGTGTGTGTGTGTCTGGTCACGAATAGGCTCCTATTTGGTTGACTATTTTAAAAAACTGATTACATATAATGATAAAAGATGTATCGAGACACAGGAATGGGTATGTTTGATCTGGCAGAACGGTGGTTCATTAAAATTGTAGGGTCTGCGTACGTGCCTGGTCCACAAAGTATGGAAAAAAAAAATTAAAAAAAAAAAAAAACGTTTACAAGTGTTTTTGATATAGATGTACATAATAATACTTTGATAAGTATGTTTTAACTTAAATAGGGATGGTATAATAAAACTGAGGTCTACGTTCGCGCCTAGCCTCCATAAAATGGAAATAGGCACAAACTTTAATAAAAACTTTTGATATCTATCTACGTAAGTATACTTTGATAATTATGTTTCAGTTTGAAGAAATATGGTATAATAAAATTATGGGATGTTCGTTCACACCTGACTTCCATAGAATGGAAATATGTCACAAATTTTAACAAGGTTTTTTAATATAGATCCACAGAATATTGTGATAAGTGTTTCAGTGTGAACCGGTATGGTATAATAAATTATGGGGTTTATTTATTTTATTTTTACTTTAATCATATTTTGCTTTGGTTTTGATACCCCCAGATTCAACCCAAATTTACAACCCTTCCTTTTCATAACCTATCATACTTTCATAAATCAGAGTCCATTTTCTGTAGGCTGTTTTTGAACGCAGTCAACGATGTGTACTTTTGCTAGTGTATATATATATATATATATATATATATATATATATATATATATATATATATGTTTGGATTTTACCATTCTTGGATTTTTTACCCTTCACTGGACTATCCATTCATGTGAAATCTTTTTATCATTTTTTCTTTTACCTCCTATTCCCCTTACCTCACCCTTTTTTTAACCAAGTAAGATCTGTGACTTACTTGTGGTTTCATTAAATCCTTTTACATGCAAAATCTGATCCTGCATTTTGCTAATTCCTGCCCTCTGATGAGAAGGAGAGTATTTCTTCGAAACTCCGTGGATTAAGGACTATCCACTTGTGCTTCCTTTTTTAAAATTAAATATGTTTTTAACTCTTTTTCGAGATGTTTTTTAACATGTTTTATTAATCATTTGTTCATATATATATATATATATATATATATATATATATATATATATATAATTTAAGACATGCTCAATGAGTTAACAGAGCCGGTATATTAAATTTATTTATACAAACATTGATGGCTACATATGTGCAGACATGTTTCTGTAATCATCCGTTATGGGAGAGACTACAGATTCAGGCCAAGAATTCCCTGAAAGTCTCCTTTTCGAGGGAAATTCTTGGTCTGAAGACATAGTCTCCCTAATACAGGTGATTACAGAAACATGTTTGCACATATGTAGCCATCAATGTTGTATAAATAAATTAAATATACTTGCTCTGTTAACTCATTGAGCACTTTTTGGTGGACAATGTTGTTTCAGTGGATGTACTTCCAGACAACTAAGCTACACTGTCATAATTATATATATATATATTTACTCACATAAAATTAATATACGAAAGTATAAATTTATGCGAAAACTTTAAGTATTTACTTCAAAAGTGCTCAATATGTAGGGAGAGCTAGTTAGTAATTTATAAAATATATATGACGATTAAGCTACACTGAATATTCCGCGTTTCACCCACTCTAGGACTCTTCAGGCTTATGCGCATAAGCCTGAAGAATCCTAGAGTGGATGAAATGCGGAATATTCAGTGTAGCTTAATCGCCATATATATTTTATAAATTACTATATATATATATATATATATATATATATAAAAGAATCTTCTCAATATAATCCTTTAACTGTTGACTATTTTAAAATGTTTTTTTTTTTAATTTTTGTTTTTCTCTCATTTTATTTTTGATTTCAATGAAAATTTTAGTAGTAAAAAAACAAAATTAATGCATTGAACAAACTTATGGATATGTTATTTTTAATATCAATTTTTTGTTTTAATCTTACTGATAGTGCAATAAATATGTTGTCTTTATAAAGATAATTTTCCTTTTTGTTTGTTAATTTTCACTTCTTATTCAATTTCTAATTAGGCTGCAAAAGGTTCAGTACTGTCTTTAAACCACAATGCATGAATAACACTGATTTGAGAGGAGTGTGCAATTGGTTTAATAGATACAATTGCAGACTATGGAATATGCAGAGATCTCGATTAATTGAATCGATTGTGATCATTTATGCATTAATATTATTGATAAATGTACCTACATTACTTTTTTAATAATAATAATAAAAAATTCAAAAAATAGCCACTTGTTTTCAATTAATTGTGAAAACAAATGCTCTTTATTTTTATTTTTTTATTTTTGATAATTAATTCACTTCATTTTAATTTAAACAAAAACAGATTAAATAAATATGTACTGAATACCCCCTAATATTAATCATATAGAATGAATTATTTACAATAGATATTGTCATTTGTATGAAATTGTCATTAAGTAAACCAAATCAGTTGATTTTACTTAAATGAAAGGTAATTTTTGTTATTTAAAAGAATTCATTTTATAATTTTCAAACTGACTATTTAGAATAAGGTCAAAACTCTGATTTAAGAAAAAAAAATTTATAGTATGAACATGTCTTTTTTTTTTTTTTTTTGTAAATAGAAATTGCTCAAACAAGGCATTAAGCTAGTTGACAAAATAAACTAATATGGAATGTGCAGAGATCACAATTAATTGGATCTACTGCGATCATGTATTCATTAATGTGAGGACTAAACGACAAATCAAGGGAAGCGAGAATTAAGTAGACTCAAGGTTTACTTTGTTTCATCTTAAGTATTACTTTGTTGTTTTCTTTCGTTTTCTTTAATTAAATGTTATGACATAATAGCGTAGTAATGTCATAATCAAAGCATATATATGACCCGCCCAGTGACGGTAATTAGCAAACTCTAATGAGTAATATTGTTTGATGAAATCACTTTGTATATAATTCTCAAAATGAGTGTTCACTAAATGCATCTCAACATTTCTAAATGGATTCCAATCATTTTTTTTTTTTTTCCAGAGCCAAAACATATATACATACATACTTGGCATTTTTTATAAGAATTGACAAAAATATTGGTTTCTTCAATAACACATCTGCACTTGTAATCTCTTGTCTTAATTTAAAAACAAACTGAATTACCTTGTCACACTTTGAAATTTGAAAGGAATTCGGAAGCATTTAAACTGTTGGAAAGAAAATTTATTAAACTGTCTTTAAAATTCTTAGAAAATCCTCATGAAAAATGTTGAAAACTATTCACATCAAAGAATATTTATAAAGATTAAAAGAACATTAACTTAACAAAATTTTGATTGTAGTTTTATAACAATTTGATCCAATTAATAATTTTATGACTGAACGATGCCATGATAATTAAATTGAACCTTTAAAATCCTTATCCCACTAAAAAAAAATGAATAATTTTCTAAACAGAAAAAAAAAGCCCTAAAAAATATTAAAAAAATGTTGAAAGAAAAAAAAAATTAATGAAAAATTTCTGACCAACACTGTAGTTAGTTTGAAAATAATGTTTTTCTTGTGACACTTTTTAACATTTAAGTGGGCATAAAATAAGTGTTTTAATCTAAATTGAGATTGCAGATTTAAAATTTAATATCCATTTTCATTCACCACGTAATTTTTTAGATATATACATAGGGGCACTAATTATCATTCAAGCACGGTAGTGTTTGAATGATATGGTTAAGTGGCAGTTTTAGTCATTTAGAACTGTTTTAAAACTTCACTGCTCACTCATTTTTGACCAAATTTCAAGCAAATATTACAGTTTATAGATCACCTTCTCAGCTATATTGTGAAAAAATTTTTCAATTTTTGTTTAGTAAAACAAGTCCTGATGAATTTACTGGTGTTCAAAATCATAAAAAAAACTTAGTTTCTATAGCAACCATGTTGCTCCAGCAACTACTATTGCTGCCAATTCACCGTTCTCGTGAAAAGAGAAGTAACAAGTAAAACAAAGGGAGATAATTGGGGAGATTTTATTGAAAGCAGACGAGCGTCGTACATTGTTATTACATATGTGTATATTTATGGGGCAAAAAAAAATAAGACAGAAATTAAACAAAGAACACATGAATTTACTGGAAGTCTGGAAAAATCATGAATTACAATAGAAAAATGCGAGCATGAAAAGTAATATAGTTAAGCTTAAACTTGGAAAAATTAAGGACTAGTTGTTAAAACTGGAAAAGAAAAAAATATAAATTTATAACTTAAAATATAGCAGCATTAAGAATTTTTTTAATTCAATTTATAACATTATATAATCAATTCTTAATGCTGCTATATTTTAAGTTATAAATTTAGTATATTTTTTACTAGAATATCTTGTCCTTTTCTTTTCCAGTTTTAACAACTAGTCCTTAATTTTTCCAAGTTTAAGCATAACCATATTATTTTTCATGCTCGCATTTTTTCTATTGTATACATGTGTGTGTTGAGAGCTGATTTCTTTTAGATATGTATGTAGGAGTTGAATGTTTTAGATATTTACATAGGGGATGCTTGTTTCATCTTTCGGACTCATTAGTGTGGCTATGCATAGAAAAAAAAATTGATTATACACTATACGTTTCAGTTTTTGTAGATGAACAAAGGTTTTATTTTATGGACAGGTCTTTTCTGCAAAAATTAATGAGTAAAATTTTAATTAAAAATAAAAATCAATTTTATCGTATTTTGCTGATGCACCATTGATAAGAATGGAAATTCCATAGAGAAATGGAAAATAAGTCAGTTTAACCAACTTATGATGGATAGCAAATCAGCAAAATATGAAAACTGATTTTTATCTTTAATTAAAATTTTACTCATTGACTTTTTTTTCTTATTTTTGATGGCGATACCCATTTTGGTATTGGTTTTTACGTGGAATGTGATTTTCATACAATATAAGCATCAACCATTGTTTTATTTTCTAATTTCTGTTACAGCGCATTGTTAAATTTTTATATATATATATATATATATATATATATATATATATATATATATATATATATATAAATTTTTTAAATTTTTTTCAGGCTGAGAAATTCTCTATTTATGTAACATACTGCAAAAACAAACCCGATTCCAGTCAATTGCTTGTCGAACATGCTGGAACATTCTTTGAGGTCAGTTCTAAAAATCTTTTTATTCAAATTTATTAAATAACCTTATTTTTAAACTGATTTTTTTTGTGGGTGTTTTAT